>NC_084623.1:41498876-41671376 GCF_033978795.1 Nerophis ophidion
CATTATCATTAGACATTTATAAAAATAAAAAAAAAGAACAATAGTGTCACAGTGGCTTACACTAGCATCGCATCTCATAAGCTTGACAACACACTGTGTCCAATGTTTTCACAAAGATAAAATAAGTCATATTTTGGGTTTGTTTAATAGTTCAAACAAATGTACATTATTGCAATCAGTTGATAAAACATTGTCCTTTACAATTATGGAAGCTTTTTTAAAAAAAAATCTACTACTCTGCTAGCATGTCAGCAGACTGGGGTAGATCCTGCTGAAATCATATGTATTGAATGAATACAGAATCGTTTTGAATCGGAAAAATATCGTTTTTGAATCGAGAATCGCGTTGAATCGAAAATATCGATTTATAATCAATTTGCGACCCCAAGAATCGATATTGAATCGAATAGTGGGACACCCAAAGATTCGCAACCCTAGTAGTTTCTGTGAAAAATAAGTCCATGTCTATTTGTGTTGTAGTATTGTTAATTTAATCATTAGCGCATTTGTGATAAAACAGTTTGGTAGTTATGTCAAAATATTTTTTTTTTAGTTTTTTTCGTACATTGTTAGCCACCGGAAATCCTTTTATTAACCTCCTGATGTCTGGCAAAAGTTGCATGGTTATTTTCAGTTATGTCACATGATGGATGACAGTATGAAGGCATTGCAGTGATCTTGTGGGGGGCAAACCGGCTAGAGAATTGGGTTCAAATCCCTGTTGAAAGTTGAAACATATATGTGAGTGTTAGTTGGTTGGATGTGTTCTGTGCCTTTATAAAAGAGCTGCAGGACTGAAGTAATAAGCCTGAATGAATCAATGTGCTGAACAAATATGGGGTTGGTGTTGGCATGTGGATTGGAAAAAGGGTGTGTTTATAGTGAGCAGGGATCCACATCCACATCCACATCAATCACGTCATTTACTTTTGGTTTTGTTCTTCTGGGGAAAACTGTCTGACTTGTTCAAACAAGCAAACTTGAGTGTTTTTGTGAAGAATTTGCTGCACCTCAGGGTCAGCACATTGCAACTATGTTGTGAAAATACTTACCGTATATAAGGCAGTTGATAGCCAATAAAAAGTAGCATTATGTTACACCTATACAGTACGCAAGCACCCAAATAAACCGTTATGGTTTTGACTATTGTAGACCTAAAACTAGTCACACAAGCATTGTTAACTGCACTATTTTACATTCTTTTGATGTTAAAACATGAAGACAATCTTTTGTGTACTTGCCCTTTATACGTGCAGAGTAAGTGTATTACTCAGGAACTGAGTCTCATCATATAAAGCTCTATCAGCTCACTTTCCAACAACAAAAAAAGAAATTCTAATATTCTTAACATTTTTAACTCAATGTTGCTTTATAACCAATTAAATTCTTCCATTTCTGGCACAGTGGTTATTATCACCCTTTTCCCTCTTTTGCCGTCACTGGCCCACTACTGCAGCATCATTAAAATACACACATATACAACACACTAAAAAGTTCACAAGTGATCACGCGCTTAAAGGGGAACATTACCACTAGATAATTATACTTTGATGTTGCAGAAAAAAGACCATATGTTTTTTTTAACCGTTTTGGCGATTTAAATGCCATTCAATTGTTCGCTGTCGGAGCGATGACCTTTCACCCGTGATGTCAGAACGGGAAGCAATCCGCCATTTTCTCAATCTTATTACACACACCAAGTCAAATCAGCTCTGTTATTTTCCGTTTTTTCGACTGTTTTCCGTACCTTGGAGACATCATGCCACGTCGGTGAGTTGTCGGAGAGTGTAACAACACGATCAGGAACAGATTCAAGTTGACTTACATGGAGTGTGCATCGATTAGCACGGCATGCTAATCAATGCTGACATGCTATTTAGGCTAGCTGTATGTACATATTGCATTGTTATGCATCATTTGTAGCTATATTTGCATCCAGTCTTTCCCTCCACACACATTTAATGCCAAACATACACATACCAATCGACAGATTCAAGTTGCACCAGTATCAAAAGATGTCAAAGTCCCTTGTTTGTTCTGCCCATTTTACCGACGATAGCGATGCTACAACAGAGATGTGTGGATATCCTGCAACACTCAAAGCAGATGCATTTCCAACGATAAAGTCAACAAAATCACAAAGGTAAGTTTTGTTAATAATAATAATAATAATGATGGATTAGATTTATATTGCGCTTTTCTATTGTTAGATACTCAAAGCGCTCACAGAGAAGTGGGAACCCATCATTCATTCACACAAGGTGGTGGTAAGCTACAACTGTAGCCACAGCTGCCCTGGGGTAGACTGACGGAAGCGTGGCTGCCAGTTTGCGCCTACGGCCCCTCCGACCACCACATATCATTCATTCATTCATCATTCATTCACCAGTGTGAGCGGCACCAGGGACAAAGGGTGAAGTGTCCTGCCCAAGGACACAACGGCAATGATTTGGATGTCAATAGGTGGGAAGCAAACATGCAACCCTCAGATTTCTGGCACGGCCGCTCTACCCACTACGCCATGCCGCCACAATGATTATTGTTGATGTTATTGACTTATGTGCTAATCAGACATATTTGGTCAATGCATGACTGCCAGCTAATCGATGCTAACATGCTATTTAGGCTAGCTGAAAGTACATTTGTAGCTATATTTGCATTCAGACTTTCCCTCCACCCACATTTAATGCCAAACAAACCTTTAGCAATCGACGGATTTACGTTGCTCCAGTGGTCAAAAGATGCAATCGTTGGTTAGAAGGCGATCGCCGAATAGCTTCAATAGCTATAGCTATAGCTATTGAGCGAATAGCTTCAATAGCTATTCGCTCAATAGCTTCAATTTCTTCTTCAATTTAGTTTTCGCTATCTGCCTCCACACTCCAACCATCCGTTTCAATACATGCGTGATCTGTGGAATCGCTTAAGCCGCTGAAATCCGAGTCTGAATCCGAGCTAATGTCGCTATATCTTTCTGTTCTATCCGCCATGTTTGTTTGTATTGGCGTCAAACAGTGACGTCACAGGAAAATGGACGGGTGGATTTACAGATAGCGAAAATCAGGCACTTTAAAGCCTTTTTTCGGGATATTCCATGATGGGTAAAATTTTGAAAAATACTTTGAAAATTAAATAAGCCACTGGGAGCTGATTTTTATTGGTTTTAACCCTTCTGAAATTGTGATAATGTTCCCATTTAAGTTTGTAAAGGTGGGTAACAAAGATAATATAAAATAGTCAGTGAAGTGCACATTTCGTCTTGGAAAAAGGCATGTAGTAACTAATGGATTTCCTCCAATGTTGGCAGACATTAAGGGACATGAATGGACTCCCATAGTACACCTATTTCTGATCAGTATCAACAAAAATACTATACAATACGTTGGTGTATTTTATATAAAGGATATGTATGAGGTATTTGGGGGTATTAAAGGCATTTATTTAACAAGATATATCTATTGGCTTTGACGACTATACCCACCTTGTCATATTTTTGATGTACAGTATGTCATAGTTAAAGTACTATACAACTGCCATTGTAAGAGTTACTATCTTACTATCTGTTGGCCCATGTAACTTGAGACAGTGAAACAATAAGTCCTTCGCAGGATAGCAATACACAGATAATGTATAAAAGAAGATTAAAACTAGGGCTGCCAAGGTTAAGCCATGTGATTAATTAAAAAAATTATCACGTTGCCATATGAATGAATGATGATTAATCACACTCAATACGTGTCCATGCACTAAATTAATCTGATTTCTCAAATAGTTTGTCTCCAAATAAGCATTCTGCAGCTCAAGGAAACACCTTAACCAGATCGTGTTTGTTTTTGGTAAAGTTGGACGAACACACCTGTAGTATGCGATTGGAAACCAGATCTCTTGAGGGTGTGTGTGTGGTCGTAGACAACACTTCATATTGCGCATGCGTCAGTCTCAACGTGCGGTATATAACTCGGTAGCACATACCATTCAATAAAATCATAGCGACAATTGTAATAAAGAAGAGACTGTTTATTTGCTTCACAAATTAAAAACAGAACATTTTGAAGTAAAAAAAAGTATACATGATAGATTAAGAAATGTAAAATGCTGGCTTGATTAGGACTCCAGAACGAAATTTGAATGAGATAAAAGATAATGAAGATTAAAGGCGAAAAATAAAGCATAAACAAAACTCTTCATGCAGCATTTGTGCACTCTAAACTGATTAACTTACCGCACAACTGGCAAGATATTCCAGAACAATAGCGACCTTATCTATGGAACAGAATCAGCCGGCGCATGAACTGTATTTTCTTTCGGCTTTGAAACGCCTTCCATTGATCCACAGAGCTTTTTGAATGAACTTCAACACATTCAAAAGTTTTGTTTCTTCAGTCTTTCTTTGCATCAGACCTATGTAATGTTTGTAATCTGTTCCAATATTACTGCGGACATCAGTTACAACACGTTTTATGGATTTGCAGATGGTTAGTGTGGCGTGATAGGTTAAACGGAAAAGTAATTCATCTATCCGCGCTAAATGAAATGAGAGTGTGAAACACTTGGATTTCAAATGTAGATGTGGAAAAAAAAAAAAACTATTTGAGACATCAGACTAATTTAGTGCATGGAAATGTAGTAAGTGTTTGTTCTGGCGGCCGAAAGGCAGTGCGTTTTGCACGGGCAGTGATCATGTCACACGCTAGTGTGATGATAGCTGGAGCGATGTGCTCTGCGCCCTTCTAAACAAACTCCGACTGAACTTTAGGTAAAACCGAGGTAATTATTTAGTGTTTCTTTCTTATCATCGTTTCACATTACGTTTTAAAATAGCATCTTAAATCGAAACATTAACGTGCTGATGGCATCGCTAGCATGAACGACAGCAAACTATGTTCGCTGAGTTTATATGCATTTAACACACACACACACACATATATATATATATATATATATATATATATATATATATATACAATGCGTTTTTGAAATGCACAGCCACCGCACAGAGGACATTAACATCTGTGAAGACCAACTACTGTTAGTTTGTACAAAAGAAGAGATCAGCACTGTCACCCAAAAATGAATATAAACTTGTTTGTGTAATCCATGGTTTGTAATTAGATGAAGCCCAGCAGAAAAGACAGACCGTAACGAGGGAATCGAGAGGCACGTTCTTTATTTACAACTGTCATGTCTCTCGTCAACACACTGGCTTCTCGTCTCTCTCTCTCTCTCGTTCTCTTTCTCTCTGTCTCTCTCTCACACACTCTTCCGGCTTCAAGAACAGCGCTACATGTCACAGCCTGTCCAACTGCCCCAACAAAATGAAAAATGGCTTATATTTGTTTAAACAATGTGTCTTTATTACATTATCTATTAAAAGACTGTACATCTGTACCTATTGTTATATTATTACTGCAGATACTTTCAAAATGTGCCCTTATTTCTTACTATACTTACTGTCAGTCACCAAGTTTTAAGCAAATCAATGACTTCCATCCATCCTTTTTCTACCGCTTATTCCCTTTGGGGTCGCGGGGGGCGCTGGTGCCTATCTCAGTTACAATCGGGCGGAAGCAGTTCAGTAAAACAATGTAAAAAACGCACCTGCATGACATTCTGACTACCAAATAGCATTTATATGCAAATATTGGGATATTTTCTTAAGCAAATTTTATTTATGCAAGCATCTGCGATTAACCACAGTTCAAGAGTGTGATTAATCTGATAAAAAAAATACTTGACAGCCCTCATTAAAACAGATCATTTACCGTATTTTTCGGACTGTAAGTCGCAGTCTTTTCCGCAGTCCAGCGGCTGAGACCCGGCCAAACCAAAAAAAAAATGTTTATATATATATATATATATATATATATATATATATATATATATATATATATATATATATATTTTTTTTTTTTATAGTTTGGCAAACTCTCACCCCCGGCCAAACTACAAAAAAAACGCGACTTATAGTCCGAAAAATACGGTAAGGGATGAGTGCAGACCCAAATAGCCTTAAACCATAGAATAAAGTTAAAAAAAATTACAGTCTGCATGCTGTTCCATCTGTGCTTAGTTTTCTACACAAATTTTGTGTAATTTTCTTGAGTTTTGTTCCAGATTGTGATTGTTTTGTCTGGCTTAAACAAACACACAAAGCATTGGCTTTGTTTTTGCTACTGTTTATTTTCTGCTTTGATTCTTTTTCCACCATGTTCGTTTTTAACTAGCAGCCTGATGGGTTAACAAATCTCACGTGCGCCAACCTGTCCTGACTTTCTGGTTTGGCACACACACACACCCGCGCGCAAACACACACACACACACACATACACTGTACTTAGCAAAAGGAGAGCGAACAGATGGCTGTTGTTGACTACAGCATACCAGCGATTCCATTGGTTGTTTAGACTTCAGTTACATTGTGTCGCCCTTGTTTGTACTCCTTGCCCGGGATGTAAAAGTTTTGTCTTTACTACAGTTTCTCTATCCCTAATCTACCCACAACAATAGACCCATCAAACCAAGTTTGACTTTGTTTCTCAACATGCTGACTTGTCTTGACACACCTAGGATCGATGTGTGGCCTTTGTGTGGGATTGTCTCAGGGAGTGTGCTAGTTGACAATGGTTTGAGTTTGCGATCACGGCCGCAAAAGGGACTCGGCCCACATCAGTGGAGGCAAGGTGCTCCTTTTGTTCAAGTGTATCAAGACAAAATGTCATGGTCATGGTCACCCCCGACAGCGATTTGGAATAATGTTATCACTGAAAGGGATCTAGAAAAGGGATTTAGCTGACCCTCAACAGAGTAGTTGTGGACGGGGGAGGAGACTGAAGAATTTGAACATGTTGGCTAAGAGTAGAAGAATGAAGATTTAACCCGTATAAGGAAGGGTGGGGATTTTTGGCTCCTCACAATTTGATTACGATTACTATTTAGGGGTTTAGATTCCACAAAAAAATATGATTATTTAACATCTTTGTTATACCTTTATTATTAATTTATCATCTCTCTTGGGTTGTTGATATGTGCGGTAATGTGCTGCGTAATTTTTTTCAGTTTTTAGACATGATTGCACACAGCACAGAATGACACGGAAGTGCCATCATTATATGCACACAGATTCCACATTCGGGCTTTTCGGGCATGTCAACACAGCTGCCTTTTTCAGGCAGTGGTTTCTGACAAGCAGTCTGTACTGCACCCTTTTATACTGTGGACAAAATTATAGCTGACTTTTTAAGTAAAATTGGGTACAGTTGGGGCCTGATTTACTAAGATCCAAATGCCAAGTGCAGGGTTTCCCCTGGAATACCACTATATACGTGGCGGTGGGGGTGTGGGGAGGGCTGTGGTCTATTTTACATCATCATGTATATATCACATTATATTTTTCATGTGCAATGATGATTATATATATTTTTAAAAGGCTACAAACAAATGTTTTAGGTATACATTAAACAAAAATTAGTGTTATTAGTTAGTAATAACACCATTAATAATATAATTAACACTTTGTCTTATAGCAGAATCAGAATCACATTCAGCTTTAACATAACGCAGCTTTCACCATAGAAAAACTGAATTACTTACTGCACATTTATGTCATCATGCTCCTACCTGTGGCATTTTGCTATCAAACAAGAAGCAGAAATTTACCACTTTTTATGAGCATTTTAGAAGCAGTCCGGTGCATCCACAATAAAACCCACTTTTTTTTCGTGCCCTTCAAAAGCGCTCATGGGAGAGAGGCTGCGCTTACTGTGCTCTAGATGCAAAAAAATACATACCCCAAGGAGTTTTGGTATATAGAAAATACGTTAATGTAATTCCAATCAATAAAAGTTTATTTATATAGCCTTTAATCAGTGTCTCAAAGGGCTGCACAAGCTACAACAACATCCTCGGCTCAGATCCCACATTTCGAAATGAAAAAAAAAAAGAGTGCCATTAAAAAAACACCAGCATATATGTCTGTTTTATTTCTGAGAGGCCATGCAAATATATTGACACACACATTCTCTGTTCCTCGTCTGTCTTTGCAGTGTGAGCTCAGTGTGAGCACCATTCCTGCAGCTGTGTGTGTAACTGTCAGTTTGCACACACTTTTCAAAGGTGCTAAAAAAAATAGTGCTCGCAAAACGATGATTAGTGTTGATAAATCATATTGCGCCTGTTGTGTAATATTGTTATCTTCTCCTCCCAATATTGTGGGCCTTTTATTAACCAGTATATATTCTGCATAATAATGAAGACAGAGACGCAAAATGGATAGCATGCCTTATTCTGCTCACTTAACAGTCACAAAACACTGTGCAAACGTTTAGTTTCCCCTATGCATGTGCTATCAAGTTTGTATGTTTAAATACACGTAAAGCTTTAGTAAATCGGGCCCTTTGTTTTTAGATCATATTGTTTTGTATCTTATTGCTTTGTATTTTATCTACTTACACTTTAGTGAAATAAATGTGTAATAAAATATACAATGTGACCTTTTATTGTCCGGTCGTTTACATGGCGTCAATGTAGAAATATACTGCACCACTCCTCCATACGTCATCAACCGTGTTCAAGCCCTACGGCGATGGAGAAGTGGTGACGGGAACAGGCAGAGGATGCTACTGGGAGTTTTTAGCCATGACTCTGCACGCAGGCGGCTGTGGGGTGATGGTTGTCCACTGTACACAGGGGTATGCAGTGCCCTTATCCTCCCACAGCGACAGAGCAGCCCTTGTTAGGGATAGCACTGCTCTCTCTGTAAGGGGAAGGGGAGATAAAAGGATCCATAAAACAAAGCTTACCTCATGAAGCTCCTGGCAGGAAACTGCACCTGCCTGGGCATCCAACCAAGGGGTCGAAATAACAAGACGAAGACCCTATCCTTTGCGGCATGGAATGCACGGATTATACAAGATAGAGGAGATACACCAGAGCGACGTAGTGCGCTCGTTACCAGGTTGCTAGGTCAGTTCCAGATTGACATAGCAACCCTGAGTGAAACCAGATTCAATGGGGAAACGCAGCTCAAGGAAGTAGGTGGAGGTTACATCGACACCCCAAGAACCTCTGGCGTTGGATTTGCTATTCGCACCAAGCTTGCAAGACAGCTTGACAGCCTACCTCATGGGATCTGCGTCTCAGGCTCACAAAGGACTGCTTTGCCACTGTCATCAGCGCCTACTCATCAACCTGCAAAGTGTTTTAGGTCACACTATGTGAACTTCTATTTGTGGAGGACTGTGTACTGGTTGCACACTTCTACGAAGACTTACAATTCTTGACGCATCGCTTTGCAGCTGCCTGCAAGCGATTCAGACTGACAATCAGTCTTGGAAAGACTGAAGCCATGCTTCAGCCCTCACCATAACAGGCTGACAATGCACCACAGCCTCCTCATATCATCATCAACAATACAGACATAGAGACAGCAGAAAACTTCTGCTACCTGCGTAG
The DNA here is from genome assembly GCF_033978795.1 of Nerophis ophidion. Lineage (NCBI taxonomy): Eukaryota > Metazoa > Chordata > Actinopteri > Syngnathiformes > Syngnathidae > Nerophis > Nerophis ophidion. The sequence goes on from NC_084623.1 coordinate 41,508,327, forward strand.
CGCTGAGATGATGTAGCGTTGGAAAGGCAAAGATTTTGACAGAATGACAAAGAGAGTCTGACGACTCCATGGCATCTATCGCTTCACCAACATTGCCGTGCACAGAGCCCTGGTCCTGAGCTCACTCCTCTATTACCGCCGACACATCAAACTGCTGGAGCAGTTTCACCAGCGTTGTCTGCAACATCAAGTGGCAAAACAAAGTGTCTAACCTCCAGGTTCTGGAAAAGTATGGCCTCCTCAGCATCGAGTGTTTGATCATCAAGAGCCAATTGAGATGGACAGGACATATTATCCGCATGGAAGATAACAGGATTCCAAAGATGCTACTATTTGGAGAGTTGAAGCAGTGGCATCGCGGTCAGGGAAAACCTTTCAAGAGATACAAAGACACTCTGAAGGCAAACCTTAAGAAATGTAACTTCACTGTGAACTTTTGGGAAGCAACAGCCCACGTCAGAGCTCTTTGGAGGCACAAGTGTGCAGAAAGCATAATGGATTTCATCTTTCATCTCTGTAATATCGCTAAAATTCGCTCCATTCTGTCCACTAAAGACGCTGAGATCATTATCCATGCGTTTGTTACGTCTCGTCTCGATTACTGTAACATATTATTTTCGGGTCTCCCCATGTCTAGCATTAAAAGATTACAGTTGGTAACAAATGCGGCTGCTAGACTTTTGACAAGAACAAGAAAGTTTGATCACATTACGCCTGTATTGGCTCACCTGCACTGGCTTACTGTGCACTTAAGATGTGACTTTAAGGTTTTACTACTTACGTATAAAATACTACACGGTATAGCTCCATCCTATCTTGCCGATTGTATTGTACCATATGTCCCAGCAAGAAATCTGCGTTCAAAGGACTCCGGCTTATTAGTGATTCCCAAAGCCCAAAAAAAGTCTGTGGGCTATAGAGCGTTTTCATTTCGGGCTCCAGTACTCTGGAATGCCCTCCCGATAAAAGTTTGAGATGCCACCTCAATAGAAGCATTTAAATCTCACCTTAAAACTCATTTGTATACTCTAGCCTTTAAATAGACTCCCTTTTTAGACCAGTTGATCTGCCGTTTCTTTTCTTTTTCTCCTATGTCCCACTCTCCCTTGTGGAGGGGGTCCGGTCCGATCCGGTGGCCATATACTGCTCGCCTGTGTATCGGCTGGGGACATCTCTGCACTGCTGATCCGCCTCCGCTTGGGATGTTTTCCTGCTGGCTCCGCTGTGAACGGGACTCTCGCTGCTGTGCTGGATCCGCTTTGGACTGGACTCTTGCGACTGTGTTGGATCCATTAGGGATTGAACTTTCACAGTATCATGTTAGACCCGCTCGACATCCATTGCTTTCCTTCTCTCCAAGGTTCTCATAGTCATCATTGTCACCGACGTCCCACTGGGTGTGAGTTTTCCTTGCCCTTATGTGGGCCTACCGATGATGTCGTAGTGGTTTGTGCAGCCCTTTGAGACACTAGTGATTTAGGGCTATATAAGGAAACATTGATTGATGATTGATTGATTTTGAAACCAACAGAGCAATCAAAATTCAGTCAAAGGAGAGAAAGAAACGTAGATCCACTTTGGGTTCTTTCCCTTGTAGGATCTCTGGCCAATTTTGTGCATCGCAAATTGGTCTTCATTCTCACATGAGGACCCAACTCGGGAAATTACTTGTTTGCCTACTCATCCGTTGCATCGATAGGAGATTCCATTATTTACATGGCGTCAATGTATAAAATGCACTGCATCACTCTTCCATACGTCATCAACCGGATTTGTATAAACTACCCTGAACTGTGAAATGCGATGGAAATACAAAGCAGACATGACATGTTATTTTTCTGTCTATCGTCGTAAATCTGTCTTTTTTACCTCTATAAAAATAGAAAAAACTATTTTAGTTTTTTTTGTTTTTTCCGATCTACAATGTGGGTTAAAATCTTGGGATCCGTCCCTTTGCCATACTTGCCAACAACTATGGTTTTCCCATAATGAGTACGTTTTTTGATAAACCAGTAGTAAAAACTACGGTTTTCCATTAAAGATTAGTAACATAACAATCGAAGCTACGTAGCAAAGCAACTCCACGGGCAGGGGACAAAATATACGGAAACATCAATGATGATTGGTTGGTTTACGTATAAGAAATATACAGTATAGCCTGTCTAAATGCTTAATTTAATTTTCATTGGTGTTTTAGAACAAGACAGTAGCTGACATTTTGTTCTTTATTTCTACTGTTTATATTTTGACTTTGAATAGTTGAATCTATTTGAAACATTAAAAAAATTATTGCAATATATTTGATATTCGACGCAATAAATCTCAAATGGCTATTCAGATAAAGGAAGTTAGCTAATAGAATTAACATTGTTTGTAGCAAAGTATTGTGTAAATAATGTAAATAACTAGATGAACCATCTGTGGCTGTGAAGTGAACACTAGTAAAGTTGTAAATACTGTATAAAGTAGGTTAACCCATAGTGACTGAAACAAACAGTGATTCATTTGGATGAATGGGGTATGTATTTATGTAAACTCTGTTGATCACTTATCAATTCTTTAAACACTAAAACATATTTTTTACATGTTCAATTGCTGAAAAACCAAGAGCTGGCTAGACCTGGATGGGGAGCTGTGGCCCCCAGACCCGCGGCTTATTTTCAGTCTTTTTCATTAAGTTCAAATCACATGCCTGCATACAGGTCTACAGAAACCTATACAGTAGTTCCAGAATAAAGGTTCCAGCAACTTAGTTTCTGAAATTTTGGCTGAAAAAGGCCTACTCTTGTTGTTTGTGTGCCTTCCATAACCACGGAATGCACAAAAACTTTGCTCCAATGCACCCACACGACTATGCCCCCCCCCCCGCTCATCGTAAGCATGTGGCTTATTGAGTTGTGTCGTATCTACCCATTGAAATCTATAGTTTACAGTGTTGTACCACCATGTGAATGTTATTTTTTTCTCCTGAATTATTAATAGACTTGCTAATTTCCCCTTCTTATCTGCATACTCTGCTGTAACGCAGTTCCAATTAGGCTTCTCTTGAAGTGGACAAAATAATTACATGTATTTTGCTGTTTCACTACTTCACATCTAATCTAGCCTAGGGGTTCACATCTCTCCTCTTGCCTGCTTTTTTGCTCAGTATCCAATAATAGATGCCCACCGATTCATAATCGTCCACATCCCAGATATATACAGATTGTAACTTCACCTCAATAGCTGTTTTATAATAAGATGTACACACCTCATGTAGTTTTTCTCATGGTTGTAACTCAAGTGTGTTTTATGTTGGCTCAGTTGTAACCTTAGAGATTTACTGTATTCATCTGACCAGGAGCAGAGGGGACCACCGTATATCCACTCTATTACACAACTTAAGGATGCCCGAAACTGAAGATCTTTTGACGAAATCTATTCTGTGGAGGCCTGTAGACTCTGCGGTTGGATCGAAGTGTTCTTAATCCTGAGAAGTTGTTGAGTCAGCTGCATAATGACAATGTTTGATGGATTAAACTGTCATCCGTATTTACACACCACAAGCTTCCTAAGGACATACTAAATGGCTCTTCTCCAAGAAGATTTTTTCCCCTGCCCAATTTTAATATTGAAGTGATTAATCTTAGGAAAATTTTATAATTTTAGTAGCCTTCATCCATTGGTTACACAATTTTCACTGCATGTACAGGTCATGAGCACAATGTTTATGGAGTGTGTTGTTTATAAATGCTGTTTGTAAAGACAAAATCCCCATCTTCCCATGGTTATAGATAGGATGGAAAGAAAAGATTAAATTAGAATGCAGATAAAATGAATGAGGTGAGCAAACACATTTGGGCTGCAGCTAATTATTATTTTAGTATTTTGAACTACAAAACCAGCAATAGTTTACCTACAATATTCCTAACTAAGTCAATAGTTAATTTGTGATTAAAAAAAAAAAAAAAGATCTAATCACTGGACCTAAACTTGGTATTGTTACTGTCGATTTTTGATGTTTGTATTGATACATCCATGCTTGTTTACATTTAATAGCTCTATCTTAGTGGTTAGCTATGCTTTTTGTTATCCTCTTCCGGTGTGTAGCATAGCATGCCTCCAGTCATAAAGAGACATTGAGGATTAGTAAATTAAAAAAATGCACTGTGGAGGGACATTAGCCTCTAGCTCACTTGCGAAGTTGCTACAGTGGGTTGAGGACTCTTTTGTTTGCTTGTTGCTGTCACATTTGTTGGTCAATGCTTGAATTTGTCATCAACCTGCATTAACACGATATGATGATAGTATTTAAAGCCCTATCGTCAACCCAATGTACATTATTTATACTGTGTACTTTCTGAATCGTGCAACCCTAATATACTACTAAATGATTAATTAAAGCCACAGAATATAAATCAAAGCTTTTTTAGTCGAGTTAATTTTAATTGATTAAACGTTGTAGCCCCAAAACTAGGGATTTGCATCCCATTGCAGATGAATGCCTTTTAATGCCGATCATAAACACTGATCGTACCTGGCTGACAAGCGAGTAGCAGTTAATTAGGTGCCTCCATACGGTGTGGAGCCCCTCCCCCAAACTAATAATTATCATCTACAAAAAAGCAAATAAACTGCATTTCTCAGTATCTTAAGTATCATATCAACTGTTGTTATCACTGGAGGATGGGGCTTTGGTTGATTGAAACTTTTATTAGTAGATTGCACAGTTCAGTACATATTCCGTACAATTGACCACTAAATGGTAACACCCGAATAAGTTTTTCAACTTGTTTAAGTCGGGGTCCACGTTAATCAATTCATGGTAGGCTAAACATGTTTTAAATCGAGAGAAAGCTAGGAGCAGGCATTCAAGTTTATTTAGAAGCTAATTGCTAAGATAGCTTTAAATAACACAGAGAAATAAGTGTTTAATAAAGTTTCGTTAACAAGTGTAGATAAAAGTGCATTGCAGCAGAAGGTAAACAGCCATTAACAGGAAAATAACGAGTAGAGCGAGGATAATATAAGAACAATCATTAGTGTGTCCCAATTATCACAGTCGGTACACAACATGTTAGTTCATTTTAAAAAAAAAATAATAAAATAAAGTACAGATTTGACATGTGATCGGTATTGGCCGATCTCACTCATAACAGAATCGGCAGCATAAAAATCTTGATTGCAACATTGCTACCTACATATCCAGTTTCCATATGAGTTGAGAAGTTGTGCTGGATGTAAATATAAACGGAATACAATGATTTGCAAATTCTTTTCAACCCATATTTAATTGAAGGCACTACAAAGACAAGGTATTTGATGTTCAAACTGATAAACTTTTTATTTTTTTGCAAATAATCATTAACTTTAGAATTTGATGCCAGCTACACGTGACAAAGAAGTTGGGAAAGGTGGCAATAAATACTGATAAAGTTGAGGAATTCTCATCAAACACTTATTTGGAACAACCCACAGGTGTACAGGCTGATTGGGAACAGGTGGGTGCCATGATTGGGTATAAAAACAGCTTCCCAAAAAATGCTCAGTTTTTACAAGAAAGGATGGGGCGAGGTACACCCCTTTGTCCACAACTGCGTGAGCAAATAGTCAAACGGTTTAAGAAGAATGTTTCTCAAAGTGCAATTGCAAGAAATGTAGGGATTTCAACATCTATGGTCCGTAATATCATTAAAGGTTCAGAGAATCTGGAGAAATCACTCCACGTAAACGGTATGGCCAGAAACCAACATTAAATGACCGTGACCTTCGATCCCTCAGACGGCACTTCATTAAAAAAAAACGACATCAATCTCTAAAGGATAAGACAACATGGGCTCAGGAACTCTTCAGAAAACTACTGTCACTAAATACAGTTTGTCGCTACATTTTTAAGTGCAAGTTACAGCTCTACTATGCAAAGCGAAAGCCCTTTATCAACAACACACAGAAACGCCGCTTCTCTGGACCCGAGCTCCTCTAAGAGGGACTGACGCAAAGTGGAAAAGTGCTCTGTGGTCTGACGAGTCCACATTTCAAATTGTTTTTGGAAATATTCGACATCGTGTCATCGGGACCAAAGGGGAAGCAAACCATCCAGACTGTTATCGACGCAAAGTTCAAAAGCCAGCATCAGTGATGGTATGGGGGTGCATTAGTGCCCAAGGCATGGGTAACTTCCACATCTGTGAAGGCACCATTAATGCTGAAAGGTACATACAGGTTTTGGATCAACATATGCTGCCATCTAAGCGCCGTCTCTTTTATGGACGCCCCTGCTTGTTTCAGCAGGACAATGCCAAGCCACATTCAGCACATGTCACAACAGCGTGGCTTCGTAAAAAAAGAGTGCGGGTACTTTCCTGGCCCGCCTGCAGTGCGTAAAATGAAGCGTAAAATACGACAGCGGAGACCCCCGGCTGTTGAACGACTGAAGCTCTACATAAAACAAGAATGGGAAAGAATTCCACTTTCAAAGCTTCATCAATTAGTTTCTTCAGTTCCTAAATGTGTATTGACTGTTGTTAAAAGAAAAGGTGATATATCACAGTGGTGAACATGCCCTTTCCCAACTACTTTGGCACGTGTTGCAGCCAAGAAATTCAAAGTTAATTATTTCCAAAAAAAAAAAAAAATTTATGAGTTTGAACATCAAATATCTTGTCTTTGTAGTGCATTCAACTGAATATGGGTTGAAAAGGATTTGCAAATCATTGTATTCCGTTTATATTTACATCTAACACAATTTCCCAACTCAAATGGAAACGGGGTTTGTAAAACACATGGATTCATAGCCAGTTATAATTGAATAGCTGAATAGTTCAGTGTTTTGGCCGGTTGGAACTTAAATTCACTTGTATTTATTCTAAAATAATATCCTGACTTGGCAAGCATGAATGGATACAAAACTGCTTCTGGCGTCCATGTAACCAGTGTTTTCTTTTCCGTTACCAAAGCTCGAGCCGTTCTCACTTGCCCTTTAGTCATAAAGGAACATTCTGTGAACCGCCCTACAGAAAGTAACAGATGTTGTTCCTTACATGCTTACAGCACATCGACAGGGACCACATGCGTTTCATCAGTCAGAAATCTCTATCTTCTTGGTCTGCACACATATTGTTACCTGAAACTGTTAGTGCCAGCTTTGAATCCTGTCCATGAAAGACAGGCCTTGTTACAAAAAAAGGCAAAAAAGAAAAAAAAACTTGATCCTGTGAAGCCTTTCACAAACGAGAGAAGCGCCTCTTTGTCATACTCTGAGCTATTTGTGTTTGGTGAATGTCCAAAGTGTTTCCTGTATGATTGGTGTAAGAGACTCAGATTTCCTTTGCTGTTCTCTTTGTTTGTGAGCCTTAATGAAACGAGCCAAGCCTGAAATGCGCTGGGCCAAGTATAGTGAATTCACATCCTACGTTTACATTGTTAAAACACATTAACAGCTGTAAGTGACTGTGCAGGATGTAATCTGCAGCTAAACAATAATTCCCCCTGATTACCATTGTTTGTTTGAACACAAAGATATACATCATTAGGTACACCTGCACACTCCAACACAAGAGCTGTATGAATAGCTAAAGCAATGGTTTCAAAGTCAGGGGCCAGATCCGGCTCGCGAATGAATTATCTATGGCCCGGGGATGATATTTGATTAGTATTAGAACCGGCCCGTAGGCCACAGCCGCCTACTGCTGTTTTGCACGCACCAATACTCCATCAGTGTTGGTGCTTGGAATTTTCAAAATGGGATCCCAGGGACCCCATGAAGTCATAAAAATTGGGCTCACAAAGTAAATTTTTGGGGTCCCACTTTTTTGTAACCGTTTTGAAAACAAATGATAAATCTGTATATTGTCCTGTTATATCTCACATGCTATATTGTGTTTTGGAAAAAGGTTGTCATATATATTACTTAATTCATTTGAAAAGATAATACAAAAGAAAACACATTTGTATGCATATGTTTGTTTATTTTCATTCATTCACTTTCTTCTTTTCTTAATGGTTCGAAACTTTACTGCTGCCAGTATTTTTTTCTTTATTTTATTCTAATATTTTCATAATGTGTTTGTTCTATTATTATTGGCCAAAGTAGGACAAAGAAAACAATCTGAAGTTGTCTTTATGTTTTTTAGTTTTAATGCCATGATTTTATAGTCCGGCCCGCGTGTGCACAGATTTTCCTCCATGCGGCCCCTGAGCTAAAATGAGTTTGACACCCCTGAGCAAAAGCATTAAAGATATTTATAATGTGAGTGTAATTTGCGGCAGTGAACTGTATGATGTGTGCCAAAAAAGTTCCAGATTTGTTGTTCACATTCCTCAGTGTGAGAGCGATCGTTCACTGCGAGTTTTTGGCACAACCAGCACGTATACAAAAAGAACCTGTAGAGATCTTTTCATTCAGTGTACAAGAAGATGTGGGGTAGGCTCTAGCTCATCCAAGGATTTAGCAAAACTTTGAAGTTCAACACCACTGAAAACGATAACCTCTATTATAAACATATCGGTTGCTGACAGAACCAATCAAAATGAGATCCTGTCAGACTTACCGGAATTTTATCTGTAAAAGTTTTTGATTTTTTTATTGGCCAATAATGCTGCACAATTAATCGACATCGAGGTTTGAATTACTGCTATTATTATTTGCAAGGGGCTGAGTTTTTTTTAAAAATGTTTTCCTCTCCTGCATCTTTCAGTTTAATTAGAATTGTCGAGCTTTGCATCCTTGGCTTGCTGACCAATCAAAAATGGTTACACAAAACAGTCAGTTTGCTCATAACAAACACCCCATGGGTTGTATTATCCTACAGTATCTGAAATTTTTTTTAATGGTGACAGTGTAAATTGTCTGAAGGAACTTCTCCAGTACGAGGCCTGTCGACTTAGTTCAAAACGGTGGACAACGATGAGGCTAGGACAAGCGGTCAAGGACGCTGTAAGCGAAAATGCGTTTCATATTTATTAACACAAATATTTTTGAAAGTAGATTACGTGTGACAATTTGAGAAAAAAAACATATTGACAGTCTGAAAGTAAAATGACTTCCTTCTTTCATCATCCTTGCATTTTTATGCATTTAAAAGAAAAAAGTCACAAAACGAATTGCTGTTGTAATTTTTGGCGAAAAATAAAAATCGAAATTAGGTTTTTTCTCAAAATCGTGCAGCCTTAGTGGCTGGCTTGTTTTAAACGTAAATGAAGACAATATTTCAAATACAGATTTACATGCTCAAATGTTCCATGTCTTCCAAATGCCAAGCAGGATAGACAAGCAGTTTGCATGTATTATATCTAAAACTAGAGGTGTTTTAATCAGAGGTACCACTCATTCATGAGTTAAATACCGATACTGATCACATGTATTAACTTTACATTGCATCACTTTATCCTGGTGAGTGCTCTTGACATTGTAACAATATCAACACGATTTTTAGACTCGTTCCTTATTCTCTTTTATTACACACACTTGTTGGAGCAAAACATAGTACACAATAATTAAACTAATCAAAAACTAACATCTACTACTTATATAAATCATTTGGGTTTTGCCCTTAAAGTCCTGCTGTGCCTAGAGAATTATCCTCTGAAATCAACAAATACAACAAAAATAGATTATGAGAAAATAAAAATACTGATCTAATTACTCTCAATGTATGGATCGATCTGCCATCCTATACGTATTGGTTTACTATGCACTCTTTTTTTGGTGTTATTTTAAGCTAGTTTAGTGGTTAGTTTAGCTTTTAGCATGCCTTGCCCTGGCTCGCACCCGTGTGTAACATGTTTAGCCTCATCCTCCTGTGAGTGGTACTTGATATTGATACTTATGAAACTAACACATTATAACAATTATCATAATAGATTATTATATTGCTATTAGGGATGTCAAAATGTTTTATTTTCATAATCGATTTAAAGAAATAAACATTTAAAAAAATATATATTCTATAAATTTTCAGTGTGTCCTGTCCAGGCAAATCATATTTTTGCTCTAGATCAGTGGTTCTCAACCTTTTTTCAGTGATGTACCCCCTGTGAACATTTTTTTAATTCAATTGCCCCCTAATCAGAGCAAAGCATTTTTGGTTGAAAAAAAAGAGATAAAGAAGTAAAATACAGCACTATGTCATCAGTTTCTGATTTATTAAATTAAATTATTAAATATTGCTCATTTGCAGTGGTCTTTCTTGAACTATTTGGAAAAAAAGATATAAAAATAACTAAAAACTTGTTGAAAAATAAACAAGTGATTCAATTATGAATAAAGATTTCTACACATAGAAGTAATCATCAACTTAAAGTGCCCTCTTTGGGGATTGTAATAGAGATCCATCTGGATTCATGAACTTAATTCTAAACATTTCTTCACAAAAAATTAAATCTTTAACATCACTATTTATAGAACATGTCCACAAAAAATCTAGCTGTCAACACTGAATATTGCATTGTTGCATTTCTTTTCACAGTTTATGAACTTACATTCATATTTGTTGAAGTATTATTCAATAAATATATTTGTAAATAACTTTTTTTAGGGACAGCATGGCGCAGTGGAAGAGTGGCCGTGCGCAACCAGAGAGTCCTTGGTTCAATCCCCACCTAGTACCAACCTCGTCACGTCCGTTCTGTCCTGAGCGAGACACTTCACCCTTGCTCCTGATGTGTGCTGGTTAGCGCCTTGCCTGGCAGCTCCCTCCATCAGTGTGTGAATGTGTGCGTGAATGGGTAAATGTGGAAGTAGTGTCAAAGCGCTTTGAGTACCTTGAAGGTAAAAAAGCGCTATACAAGTACAGACCATTTACTTTTGAATTGTTGCTATTTTTAGAATATTTTGAAAAAATCTCACGTACCCCTTGGCATACCTCCAAGTACCCCAAGGGTTACGTTTACCCCCATTTGAGAACCACTGATCTAGATGCCCATATTTGCTGTACAGATTTACTTTAGAAAAGATAAGTGCTGGATACTCCTCTTGTTGCCCGTTTTTGTATTAGACTTTATTAAATGTTTGCAAAGCCTTTCATTAAACAAAACACATTTTCCTTTAGGTAATAAAGAAATTGAGCAGAGTTGTTTTTATCTATTTTATGGATGAATGTAGTTAATAATCCAGTGTTATTAAAACAATTATAGATATTGAATCGAGAATCAATTCTCAATTGAATCGTTACCCCCAAGAATCGAATCCAATCATGTGGTGCCCAAAGATTCACAGCTTTAATTACTGTATATGCAGACATATAAATATCTGCTAGCCGCTTGTCAGCAGGGGGACTTAAGATCAGCATTTGCGATTGGCATTACAAGTCATTAATCGGCAATGTCCACCACATACATTATAATGAAAATCAGCCAATACTGATTGGTGGCCTATTGATCGTACACATTCCTATCTAAAACATTTATATTCAAAGTTATTTTTGTGTGAGATCAGAAAGAGAAAGAACATTTAAATGCCTTTAAGTGAGACATGTAAGTCCGTCTGTTACTAAAAGCGGCACAATGGTCTGTTGTTGAATGTGCTCCCATCATAAGTGGTTATGTAATAGCTGTGGAGTGTAAAATGAGGTAACATAGTTCTGGATATTTTTCCAGTTTTAGCAGATGGAAAAGCCCTGGCACTGACCACTGACACTGGGCATACACAGTGGAATATCCGCTAATGTGAAACTAAATACTGTACACAGGGTTGGGGTAAGGCACTTTGAAACTTACTGACATTCTTTGCACATTAGTGAAATATACTGTATTGGCAGGCTAAACGCTGCTTCATGTTTTTTCTTCCCCTATGTAAATGTTTTATTCAATTTTTGGAGGGTTGCCAAGTTTAGCAAAGCCTAGTGGCGGAAACTAGATTTTATTCACAGTAAATAGAAGGATTTACTTTGTTTCAGTCTGGCCATTACGTATAAAACATGACCTGTGGAATAAAGGGCATTAGATTTTGTGCGAATTTGCATAATAATTGCCTGGCCAACATCAGTGAGTTCTATGTGGATAGCTTAAGTCTGAAGCTATAATTGTGTTGTGTTCGTCTGTAAAACACTTCACCCAGACCACGCCTGCATGGATCTTGGTTCTACCCGAGCAATGCGTTTCTCTCTCCCACTACAAGACGGGTGTGGTCAACATTAGCCAAGCAGGATGTTCAGATTTAACAAGTGAAAGATTTCAAATAGATAGAGACATATGGCGCGGCTGAAGAATGGGGCCTTAGAAAGCCGTAAACAAATAACGCCTGCTTAGAAACTACAAAACACACTCCTTCATCCTGTAGTTGTTCAAACGTTTTCCTGCCTGCTGTCAGAGAACCAATGAAACCTTATTAAATTGTACGCATTCAACAGCAATCGTGTACTTTTAACTCTTAGGAAGAGCCTACTGCTACAATTGGGCTCATAATTCTGTTAGCTGCCACTCTGCTAATATGTGCTTTGAATTGAAACCTTGTTAACCTGAATTCTTAATCAAGGCAGCTGTACTTTAAAGGCAGCACTTCACAAATTACGGATGTGTGATACTGGGCATTTTGTTATCAAACAACTATGAAGTAAATACAAAGTAAATTACTAGATGTACAGACAAGAAATTGTTACTATTGATATTAAATATTGACTATTGCGGCCATCACGCTTGCATCGAGCCGATACAGATACCAACTTTGGTATCGATACTACAGATAGTTAGATCGATACACCCACCCCCATCACAAATTCATTTAAGGGAAAAATGTGTAATGATGTGTTATGGCTTTGAGGACATAATTGAGGAAAATATTCCCAAAAATTAAACTACCACCTATAAACCACAAATCTATTTTATATAGAAGGGTTTGACAATAATAATATGTTAAACAGCTATAGAACAGAAAAATATTGCAAAACGGATGTATTTCTATAGTTAATGTTTATTTTAAATACACCTATGAAGTGGGGTGGATTATATTCACAAAGAAGAAATGCTCACTAACACATATTTAGACAGAATTGTGAACAATATTTGAGAGGAATTGGTATTTTGTGTATGTAGTAAAAGTTTTAGATGTTTGAGTTCAACGCATGAAAAATGGGAGCAAAAACAAAAGCGTTGCTGTTATGTTTTTGTTCAGTGTAGGAAACCGTTGTTTATCTTGCGTCTTAGTCGGACTGACTCGCCAAGTCGAAAAGCTGTAGGATATATTTTTGATGGTTTGTTGCTTTGATTCGTTCATCTGCTCTCTCTTGCTTCACATTTCTCACTTCCAGTAGGGAGCAAGATTGTGTCGATCTCTGGCTATGAGCTGCGGAAAATTATTACTTCAATTGGCGGCAGGGAGGTTTGTAACTCAAATTATGCTTGCAATTTAAAGTATACAGGTACCACTGTAATCTGCATCTAATCAATCTATTCCAATTCAGACACACAAATATAAACACAAAACACATTTTTTTTGAAGAACAAGAAAAATTGTACAAGCCAAAACAATGCGAAATACATATATATTGGGAATTGAATATATGAACATTAAACATTGTATTTATTTTATTGAGGACTATCAAAGAGGACCTACAGTACATCCTTAATGGTTTTGTAATTATAAGAATATTTTTTGCATGTCTGCTATTTGTAGTGTTATGACATCCTACAACATTTCTAGTCAATAGAGCAGTAAAAATACAATTCTGAGTGCTTTGGTATGTTCTGTGCTTATCTCTATATATGTATATTGTGTGTGTGTGTGTGTGTGTGTGTGTGTGTGTGTGTGGGGGGGGGTGGGTGGGTGTACGTTTGTATTGTCTATTTTGAGCCTTGTGGGTTTCACCAGGCTAATTTAAAACACATTAGTAAAAGATGTCAGAACTTGGTGATGAGAGAGATGCCTGCTAAATGGTGTGTAGGGTTTCTGGTTGCCCACTTCTCTCATCCTACAGCCCACAGGAAACGCTCTGGGGCCTGATAAGGAAACTAACGCCCTACTTACATTTTTCATGTTATGTTATGTTTAAAACAATATAATGGTTTATTATTATGTGGAGCTCAATAGGTTGGTCCATGCAACTTTTAGCTTACCTTTACTAGTTTTCTCATCACGTTAATTGAAATCAATTAATTGCCGTCATGTTTAAAGCGTTTTGTTTTTATGCCTGCGAATTCACTAGTCCTTCTTCTGTGCTTGACGGAGGGCAACAGCACTACGGCACAAAGATAATATTAGTCCTCGGCAAAAAGGAAGTTTCACTCTGTCACTTAGCCAGTGATGTTGGCTACTTTCATTGGTATAAAAAAATTGATGGCTATAAATTACAGCCATTGAATATGTGCACGCTTTATCCAACTTGTCGATTAATCATTAAGATAGTCGATGAGTAGTCAACTATTAAAATAGTCATTAGTTACAGCCCGAATGTGCAATGCTGTGTAGTGTACACTATATTTGAACTCCGACATGAAGAAGAATATTATTTTTTATTGCCCGTGCATGTCGTAAGGCGCATGCTCGCGCATCTGCCGCTGAACAAAACGAAAACAAAACTTGTTAAAGGGGAACATTATAACAATTTCAGAAGGGTTAAAACCAATAAAAATCAGTTCCCAGTGGCTTATTTTATTTTTCGAAGTTTTTTTCAAAATTTTACCCGTCCCGGAATATCCCTAAAAAAAGCTTTAAAGTGCTGATTTTCGCTATCTGCGAAGCCACTGTCCATTTCCCTGTGACTTCACATAGCGATGCCAACACAAACAGATGGTGGATAGCACAGCAAGACATTAGCTCGGATTCAGACTCGGATTTCAGCGGCTTAAGCGATTCAACAGATTACGCATGTATTGAAACGAATGGTTGGAGTATGGAGGCAGATGTCGAAAACGAAATTGAAGAAGAAACTGAAGCTATTGAGCGAATAGCTATTGACGCTATCCGGCCATGTTTGCTTTAGCATCGCCGGTAAAATGTGCGGACCAACGATCGGAAGTTTCGCATCTTGTGACACTGGAGCAACTTGAATCCGTCGATTGGTAAGTGTTTGTTTGGCATTAAATGTGGGTGGGTGGAAAGAAACGGGGGATGCAAAGACAGCTACAAATGTGCATACAGCTAGCCTAAATAGCATGTTTGCATCGATTAGCTGGCAGTCATTCCGCGACCAAATATGTCTGATTAGCACATAAGTCAATAACAATAACCAAATCTCCTTTGTGATTTCGTTGACTTTATCGTTGGGAATGCATCTGCTTTGAGTGTCGCAGGATACCCAGACATTCTTGCCATCTCTGTGCCATCTCTGTCGTAGCATCGCTGGTACAAACCAAACGAGGGATTTTCGCATCTCTTGACACTGGAGCAACTTAAATATGTCGATTGGTAAGTGTTTGTTTGGCATTAAATGTGGATGGAGGGAAAGGCTGGATGCAAATATAGCCACAAATGAGGCATAACAATGCAATATGTATGTACAGCTAGCCTAAATAGTATGTTAGTATCGATTAGCATGCCGTGCTAATCGATACACATTCTACGTAAGTCAACTTGAATCCGTCCCTGATCGTGTTGTTACACCCTCCGACAATACACCGACGAGGCATGATGTCTCCAAGGTACCGGAAACAGTCGAAAAAAACGGAAAATAACAGAGCTGATTTGACTTGCTGCGTGTAATGTGGTGGAGAAAATGGCGCTGACTACCTAGGTGACGTCACGTTCTGACGTCATCGCTCCGAGAGCGATTAATAGAAAGGCGTTTAATTCGCCAAAATTCACCCATTTAGAGTTCGGAAATCGGCTAAAAATATATATGGTCTTTTTTCTGCAACATCAAGGTATATATTGACGCTTACATAGGTCTGGTGATAATGTTCCCATTAAACAACAAGCTCAGTCAGTCAACATTTAATCTACCGTATTTTTCGGAGTATAAATTGCTCCAGAGAATAAGTCGCACCTGCCGAAAATGCATAATAAAGACGGAAAAAAACATATATAAGTCACATTGGAGTATAAGTCGCATTTTTGGGGGAAATTTAATTGATAAAACCTAACACCAAGAATACACATTTGAAAGGCAATTTAAAATAAATAAAGAATAGTGAACAACAGGCAGAATAAGTGTACGTTATATGACGCATAAATAACCAACTAAGAAAGTGCCTGGTATGTTAACGTAACATATTATGGTAAGAGTCATTCAAATAACTATAACATATAGAACATGCTATACGTTTACCAAACAATCTGTCACTCCTAATTTCTAAATCCGATGAAATCTTATACGTTTAGTCTCTTATGTGAATGAGCTAAACAATATTATTTGATATTTTACGGTAATGTGTTAATAATTTCACACATAAATCGCTCCGGAGTATAAGTCGCACCCCTGCCAAAACTATGAAAAAATTTGCGACTTTTAGTCAGAAAAATACGGTAATCCATTTTTTATATTTTAACATAAAATTGTGCCAAATATAGACATATATTTGTTAAATGTGTTCTCTTAAACCATGATTGTTAACATGTGCTAGCTAACACTGTGATTAAGGGCTCTCTTTTATATTATGTGATGCAGAGGTAAAGCAACAAGTTTTGCATAGCTCAGAAAAGTGTTTTTACTGTTTTTGAACTTCAGCATTTTATATGGACCTGATGTTTGTTTTAGTAAATAAAACAGACTGTCTGTTCAAGTCTGTTAAACAATAAATTAGTTTTATCAAGCCACTTTTCTTAATAATAATGTTTAAAATCTTCCAAAAAAACAGACGTGTTCTTGTTTGTAATGATTGTGAACGATCGGCAAAATAAAAACGGCAGTTCCCCTCTAATACCGTTGATCTTTGCGTCCTTGGTTTACACACACAGAAATCTACAAACATGGAAAGATTACTTCCTCTTAGCAGCCTGTGATGAAAATCAAAGTGAAGGTGGTGTAATACACAATCATGCATCTTCACTGTGGTTGCCAAAACTCTTGTAAAGTGTTCTGCTTGTTTGTTAAGGGGGTCATACTGAGTGTTCTAATGACATTAGGACATCCTTTTGCTGCCATGAGCAGAGTGAGACTGTGCAGACATGTGCTCTGTTGTGTGTTTGTGTCTTTGCTTTGATAAATCCAGACGTGGCAGTTTAATTAATAAGGTGTTACAGCCCTCTCTGTAAGTATCTCTCAGGGCACTCAATTGCATGCAAATTAACTGTGTTTGTTTACCTGTGGTCAGTGGGAATTCAATCTGTAGATACAAACTAGCCACCAGCAATGAAGTATACAGGATATTGTTCATTTGCGTTAGTAAAGTACATGTTTTTCCAGCTGCAGCTCTGCGTAGGCAGGTCTGTGGGTACACGCCAAGTACTGACTGAAGAGAGTGAGTCATACTTAGTTTTCCACAGTGTATTCGTGCATACGTTTATCAATGTTTTGTATTAGAATTGCTTTGTTTTGCCTTGCATTTGTGTCTTCAGCTATATGCTCCTCTGTTGTAGGCGTGCTGCAGGCCAGCGGGATCCGTATATACACAGCAGGGGATGTGGAGGCAGTCAATGGGACAGATGTTCGTCTGAAGTGTACGTTCCAGAGTTCATCTGCCATCAACCCCGATGTCATCAGCATCTCCTGGAGCTTCAGA
Source organism: Nerophis ophidion (assembly GCF_033978795.1). NCBI lineage: Eukaryota > Metazoa > Chordata > Actinopteri > Syngnathiformes > Syngnathidae > Nerophis > Nerophis ophidion. Next base: position 41,525,898 of record NC_084623.1, read on the forward strand.
CCTCTCAAGCCAGGCCGTGAAGAATCGGTGGGTTTATGTGTTTGTGTGTCTTCATTAGAAAGCATGAGGTTGCAATCCCCTCCTCAGTTAGTTGGGACTCAACCAAATACTCTACCATACTTGCTGATATCCTGACAATCATTCGACAATGTATTCAGTTCCAAACGTTGATAGCGACCATTTTTCAACCAATACTTGCTGATATCCTGACAATCATTCGACAATGTATTCAGTTCCAAACGCTGATAGCGACCATTTTCAAGCGATCTTGCTGTAATTTTACAGACATGCACTTGTTTTACTTAAAATGTGTGCAGTGGTTCAGGAGTAGACGAGTAACACTACAGGGTGTCCAAATATTTGTCCATGATATGTGGACTACAAAAATACCGAAAGAAGCTGCAATAACATATACAAATATTTTTCTTTAACCCGTGTGCACCCCTGGAGCTCCTTATGTGGTATGATTGTTCACTTTTAAGAGGAACTGCACTTTTTGGGAATTTTGTCTATCGTTCACAATCATTATGAGAGACAAAAAGACAATTTTTTTTTTTTTAAACACTTTTTGTAGCCTTCAAAGCTTTCCAAAACAACTTCAAAACCCTCCATTAAGGTTTTGTATAACCACTGAATATCTATATATAATGTAATTACAAGACATGTTCATAATAATGTAATATATACATTATATACCGTTTTGATCATTGCCATAACTAATAATGTTAGTAAATTATGTATTTAAAAAAAAAAAAACTGCAAATGTTGTGGTTCATAACATGGGAATATCCATCCATCCATCCATCCATCATCTTCCGCTTATCCGAGGTCGGGTCGCGGGGGCAGCAGCCTAAGCAGGGAAGCCCAGACTTCCCTATCTCCAGCCACTTCGTCTAGCTCTTCCCGGGGGATCCCGAGGCGTTCCCAGGCCAGCCGGGAGACATAGTCTTTCCAACGTGTCCTGGGTCTTCCCCGTGGCCTCCTACCAGCTGGACGTGCCCTAAACACCTCCCTAGGGAGGCGTTCGGGTGGCATCCTGACCAGATGCCCGAACCACCTCATCTGGCTCCTCTCGATGTGGAGGAGCAGCGGCTTTACGTTGAGCTCCTCCCGGATGGCAGAGCTTCTCACCCTATCTCTAAGGGAGAGCCCCGCCACCCGGCGGAGGAAACTCATTTCGGCCGCTTGTACCCGTGATCTTATCCTTTCGGTCATGACCCAAAGCTCATGACCATAGGTGAGGATGGGAACGTAGATCGACCGGTAAATTGAGAGCTTTGCCTTCCGGCTCAGCTCCTTCTTCACCACAACGGATCGATACAACGTCCGCATTACTGAAGACGCCGCACCGATCCGCCTGTCGATCTCACGATCCACTCTTCCCCCACTCGTGAACAAGACTCCTAGGTACTTGAACTCCTCCACTTGGGGCAGGGTCTCCTCCCCAACCCGGAGATGGCACTCCACCCTTTTCCGGGCGAGAACCATGGACTCGGACTTTGAGGTGCTGATTCTCATTCCGGTCGCTTCACACTCGGCTGCGAACCGATCCAGTGAGAGCTGAAGATCCCGGCCAGATGAAGCCATCAGGACTACATCATCTGCAAAAAGCAGAGACCTAATCCCGTGGCCACCAAACCGGAACCCCTCAACGCCTTGGCTGCGCCTAGAAATTCTGTCCATAAAAGTTATGAACAGAATCGGTGACAAAGGACAGCCTTGGCGGAGTCCAACCTTCACTGGAAACGTGTCCGACTTACTGCCAGCAATGCGGACCAAGCTCTGACACTGATCATACAGGGAGCGGACTGCCACAATAAGACATTCCGATACCCCATACTCTCTGAGCACTCCCCACAGGACTTCCCGAGGGACACGGTCGAATGCCTTCTCCAAGTCCACAAAGCACATGTAGACTGGTTGGGCAAACTCCCATGCACCCTCAAGAACCCTGCCGAGAGTATAGAGCTGGTCCACAGTTCCACGACCAGGACGAAAACCACACTGTTCCTCCTGAATCCGAGGTTCGACTATCCGGCGAAGCCTCCTCTCCAGTACACCTGAATAAACCTTCCCGGGAAGGCTGAGGAGTGTGATCCCACGATAGTTGGAACACACCCTCCGGTCCCCCTTCTTAAAGAGAGGGACCACCACCCCGGTCTGCCAATCCAGAGGTACCGCCCCCGATGTCCACGCGATGCTGCAGAGTCTTGTCAACCAAGACAGCCCCACAGCATCCAGAGCCTTAAGGAACTCCGGGCGGATCTCATCCACCCCCGGGGCCTTGCCGCCGAGGAGCTTTTTAACTACCTCAGCGACCTCAGCCCCAGAAATAGGAGAGTCCACTACAGATTCCCCAGGCACCGCTTCCTCAAAGAAAGAAGTGTTGGTGGGATTGAGGAGGTCTTCGAAGTATTCCCTCCACCGATCCACAACATCCGCAGTCGAAGTCAGCAGAACACCATCCGCACCATACACGGTGTTGATAGTGCACTGCTTCCCCTTCCTGAGGCGCGGTATGGTGGTCCAGAATCGCTTCGAAGCCGTCCAGAAGTCGTTTTCCATGGCTTCCCCGGGAATATATAATATGCATGTCAAAGAGACAGCCAAAAGAGGTTGGTAGATGAGAATAAATCGAAAAGTAAAAATAGTGTAGAAATGCTCCCAATTGCAAAAAATGTATTCCTGATTTTCAAAACTATTTTTCGTGCTGATAGAAATGTTATTTTTTCCCCTCAATTGTCCACTTTTTTCTCAACGGGTGCTCACGCCCCTGAATATGAAGGAAAGCAAGATTATTTTATAAATATCTCTACTTTGCCTCCATGGTTTGATTTAAACTTGTGGGGACTTATGTAGATCACAAACACACAGAAACAGGTACCAACTCCCTTAAAACTGATATTTTTAACAAACTGTAATTCTAGTATATTACTTTATTTTTTTCCATGGAAAAATAATAAATCCCATTCGATTGGAAAAACCAAAAAATTGAGTTTTGGTATAATTGCGCTCCTTACCCACCACATGGCGCCCAAAAAATCATGAATATAATTCTCAGAGCTTTGATGAGCGTAAACGGGTTAAACTACCATTAAACTCCTGAAATACAATGAAACGGATCTTGGGCAGTTATACACAACATGGCAGATATATACTTGTGTGTGAACTCAATAAACTCAACTCCACCACTGAACCTCTTTCTCTCTCATTCTAGCTCAGTAGACACTGTAAAAGTAATGTTTTGTTTACTTGTCTACTGTTGCTAAATAAATGTTAGGAATTATCGACCAACTATTCAAGGCTGGTTTCGTCCAAACTAAAATATTTAAAGGGGAACATTATCACAATTTCAAAAGGGTTAAAAACAATAAAAATCAGTTCCCAGTGGCTTGTTGTATTTTTTGAAGTTTTTTTAAAAATGTTTCTGGTCTCGGAATATCCCTAAATAAAGCTTTAAAGTGCCTTATTTTCGCTATCTTCGAAACCACTATCCATTTCCCTGTGACGTCACACAGTGCTGCCAATGTAAACAAACAATGGGAATACCACAGCAAGATATAGTGACATTAGCTCGGATTCAAACTCGGATTTCAGCGACTTAAGCGATTCAACATATTAGGCATGTATTGAAACAGATGGTTGGAGTATGAAAGTATTGAAGAAGAAACTGACGCTATTGAGCGAATAGCTATTGACGCTATTCATAGCCATAGCATGGCCGAATAACTGCGTTAGAATCGCCGGTAAAATGTGCGAACCAAACGATCAGGACTTTCGCATCTTTTGACACTGGAGCAACTTAAATCCGTCGATTGGTAAGTGTTTGCATTAAATGTGGGTGGAAGGAAACGTGATATAGTTGCAAATGCATCAACAGGTTATCCATACATCTCTGTACCATGTCTGCTTTAGCATTGCCGGTAAATAGCATGTTAGCATCGATTAGCGTAGCTTGTTAGCATCGATTAGCTGGCAGTCAACATCAACAAAACTCACCTTTGTGATTTCGTTGACTATCGTTGCAAATGCATCTGCAGGTTATCCATACATCTCTGTGCCATGTCTGCCTTAGCATCGCCGGTAAAATGTGGAGACACTCTGGCCCATTCAATGGGGGTCTGGCGGCAGACACTTTCGCCACGTCAGTGGTGCAACTTGAATCCCTCCCTGTTAGTGTTGTTACACCCTCCGACAACACACCGTCAAGGCATGATGTCTCCAAGGTTCCAAAAAATAGTCAAAAAAACGGAAAATAACAGAGCTGAGACCCGGTGTTTGTAATGTGTTGAATATGAAAATGGCGGCTGTATTACCTCGGCGACGTCACATTCTGACGTCATCGCCTCCAGCGCTATAAACAGAAAGGCGTTTAATTCGCCAAAATTCACCCATTTAGAATTCGGAAATCGGTTAAAAAAATATATGGTCTTTTTTCTGCACCATCAAGGTATATATTGACGCTTACATAGGTCTGGTGATAATGTTCCCCTTTAACATTTCAACTTATTTTTTTAAATACTGCATATATTGTGTTTTCCCCATTATAAAAAAAATATTTTTGACAAAGCACCTAAAAAGTAATAAAAGATGAAATTAGATTTCAAAAGAGTTATAAGTTAAAAAGAAAGTATTATATTGTTGACTTATGGCACTTATGAGCGGATCGCTTTAGGATCCTAAAAATAAGTGCCTATAGCCAATCTTAAGCTTGCTCAAACCCCATTTGTGTTGTCATTTAAAAAAAAAAAAATGTTTGCGTGGGGAAAATCTGCATCTTTTTCATTTATTCGACAGTTTGAGAGTCCGTAAATGCTTGTTGACTGGGGATTGAATGAGCGTATATCCGGGAGTCTTCTGCAGAATCTGGAAGACTTGGCTAGCCTGAACATTGTTGAGTGTCTTGTCTTATTCAGTGAGGCAAGTTTTCCCAGCATGCCTAGCTGTCATTAAAATGATTACTTTTGACTGTATTATTGTACTACATATTGTACAGACAGAGTTAAATTTTTACAGTGGTATCATGTTTTTTTGTACACAATTTAAATATATATATTTTTTTAATGATAATCTAACACCCTTAGTAAGAATGGTTGTTGATTCTTAAATATTACCAGGAGTTTGACATTAATTCCACACTCAATGTTTAATTTTATTTGACTGTTAATTGTGTTACTATTGCTTTTTGTTATCCTCGATTAACTATTTTTTACCAGCTTATGCAATCACAGTTTCTCTTTTAGGTTTTTCACTACCAGCAGAAGCCTTACCCTCCAATGGAGGGCATTTTCAGGAGGCGAATCACTTGGGCAGGTGATGTCATGGGCGGTGATGCCTCCATCATAATTCAACAAGTGAAGTTCACCTACAATGGCACTTACATGTGTCAAGTAAAGAACCCGCCAGATGTGCATGGCACTGTTGGAGAGATTCGACTGCGTGTTGTCACTACAGGTTAGCATTATCTCAGAAATATGGGGTGCGAAAGACCCTTTTTCTCTCAAATTTTATATTGTTCAAAAGAAAGACAAGACACATCCAATTTCATTTAAACGGCTGCTGTCTGGTTTCTGTCAGGAACATTTGCTTCGACCACCACAAAAAAAAAAGTCAGATAAATAGGGAATGTAGAGTATTACAGAAAGGGAATTTGATTTGCGTATAAATGTCAGATTTTTGTCATCACATATACATTAACCTCTCAGTGCGACCAAGGTCTATGTTTTATCAAAACAGATTTGCCTACATGCATTAGAGAAGGGATTCATTTGGCTCCATTCCTGGGTGGAACGTGTAGGTGGGGGGGTTGATCATTTTTGCAAAGCATTCTGCTGAAAATCATGGAAAGTGCCACTCTACATAGCAACTAACCCTTTGGTCAAGGGTGGAATTGCCACAAAACACATTTTAAGATATTTACAGACGAATGGGGCCATATGAATCTCCTTCCTACTGTAACAATGGAAAGATGTCAGGTGGAGTACATTTTAATCATCTGTGTACACATATTTCTAGTTTTAGACACACACATAATGTGTCCGTGTCTCCCTATGTTTACATTATCAAGTTGTCTGCTGCTTCCTTCCTCCCTGTAAATTTATTGTAGATCATAAATCATGCCTCTCACCTGGACAGCAGATGGCTGAGGTGACAAAATGACAAGTCGGGACACTTTGACTGCCATGTAGGACTTTGAACCGGCGAGGATGACATGAAAAGTGCTTGTAATTTATCAGTATTCCCTTATTTTTTCTTTACTTATTTAATTTTTTAATACATAGCATTCACTGTAAATTTGGGGTAAAATATTGTATTATTTTGAAAAGCTATTGCAATAAAGTAATAAAAAAGAAGAAACATTTACAGGTACTGTAATACTTGTTGTCGGTTTTAATATCAGCCGATATCACTCATAGATGATCGGAATCGTTAGCATAAAACCGTGAACGGAATGAACATTCTTAATTATGTTAGAAAATTTGGCTGCATACAAACAAATATTACATTCCTTTACAGAATAACACAGAAAATATTTTTTTAATGCAGGAGTTATTTACCTTTTGACCTTAGAGCCAAACTTTTTCACTAAACAGGGGCCCGGGAGCCACTCAAATATTAACACTGAATTAGTAATCTTAATCTTGATTTTAATGATATCTAATAATCATATCTAACCTACTTACAGTTTAACAGGTAAACATTGTCAAATGATATAAAAATGTGTGTTAATCATAAATATTATTATCAAGGCTTAGGTCAGGCTGATTACAAAAAAATGCTAATTAAATATGCTGAGAAAGAAGGGACTCTTAAAAACTGATGAGAAATGAAATGAAATAAAATACAATTATCTTGTGCTAAAAAAAAGAAGTTACTAATGAATATGTTTTCTAAATAAACTGTCAATAAAATCACAGTGCATATTAAAAAAAAGCTTCACCACTTTAGTCGTAATTTTTGCGCTTAAGAAACTTCTCTCTGACTTAAGCTCCAGACTTCTTCTGTTTGTTTGACATTGTCATTACTGCCACAAGTGGCGGAAAAGTATATTACAACGGAGTGCCTTTGCGACCCAAACACACCACAACTGAGAAACATTATTTGGCGGCCCTTTAGGAGGCGTTGTCGGTGCAAAAATGGGCCCTGGTCATATGGTTAAACACTGTTTTAAAGAATAAAATAACAAATATTAAACCCTTTTTTGGGGGGTGTATACTCTGGGAATGGTATCGCATGGGAATTCCACAAAAGAAGATATTTGCAGCACAAGTTTATAAAGTGAACAACACTGACACTCTTGTTTTAACTCTTTTTGCAATCTTAACTTTAACTCAACTTTTGCAGAAAATACAAAATGATGAAGCAAATATTTTTGTGTGTTCCTGGACCCAATCAGGTAAATACTAATACTAATATAGTATATCATCCTTGACTGTACTGAAAACAGTGTTGTCAATAACACCTGCAGTTGGGTGATACTAAACACAGACTTGTGTTGTATTTTCTTCCCCAGCTTCCTTCTCTGAGCTTCTGCTGCTAGCGTTGGCCGTCGGGGGCGGGATCGCTGTTGTGGTTCTTCTCCTAATCATCATCGTGTCCTGTCGAAGATGCAAGAGGAAGAGACAGAGGCGGGAAGGGGAAGTGGAGGCTCCTCGTAAAGCAAAAAAAGATCCTACAGTGTGGTAAGACCCGGGAGTAAGAGGGGATATGGGGGATAGAGAGAGGAACGGAATAATCATAGACTTCCTCTCTCGCTCCGTGTCTGACTATGGGGCTTGTGGCGCTCCTTCCTGGGGACTCTTTCCTGCTGGACATTAAACTTCTTCCTTCCTCCTTAACCACAATATTTGGATCCAAACATGGACCATTGATGGGCAGCTTGCAGTAAAGTGAAGACACTGAAAAAATGCCCGACTGCGCTTACACACACACACACACACACACACACACACACACTTAGTCGTCAACGTTTTCAATGTCGCAATGTGCATTCCACTTGTGTCATGTTTTTCTTTTTGAAGACATCATCTTGTTTAGTTACACAGGTCTCCAAAACCATTTCCTGTTTAGAGTCAACACTTTGATGATGTGGCGTTTGAACAATGTTGTATACCTGCTGTTTGCCACTACTACTAAGACATTTCAAACAGCAACATGCCGATGCAGTGCAATAAAGATGCAATACCTTAACATCAACATTAGGAGCTCTGGAACGATACATAAGTACAGTAATACCTCAACTTACTAGGTCAACATTTGAATCATTTGACATCAATTTAAATGGTGCATGCCCCACCCTTCTAAAACCGTACATGTAACATCCGTTTTGAAATATTGTGTAAAAAAACAATAAAATGTAGTACTAACAGCTATAGTAGTTTTATGAAGTAATATAATTAAGTATAGTATTTACCTGGGGGAGTGGACTCCTTCGAGCTGCTTCTCTATCAAACACACCATCAGCAGCTTCCCAATATTTTCATGGATAAATGTCCGCCATTTAGATATTATTTTAACATCCTTGGCTAGCGTTAATGATACGCTCCAAATGCTTTGCCAAATTGATGACCATGGAGGGTCAAATGGGACACAATTAAATAAATATTTCAATAATTACTTAAAGGTGTCTTTAATTAATTATAATTGGAATCAATTTCGTAAATATTTTACTAAATGTCCTTGATTTATTTAAAGTAAAAGTACATTTGATTATTGAATCATTTGATTATTTCAATAATTAATTAAATAATAAATACAATTATTCATGACGCTGACACAGCTTCATTAAATAAAGCATCACATAATGAAATCAATAAGTAATAAAAATATTATTCAATATTGAAAAACTAATTAAATAAGTTAATGATATTTAATAACATGCATATGTATTTCATTAAAATTAATGACACATTTAAGTCTGTTATTTAAATATGTATTTATGCTATATTATCTGACCCACCATAGGCAGCCCAGCACTGCCATGTTTTTGATCAACTTCTTTTTTTAATTCAATAATTACCGTATTTCCTTGAATTGCCGCCGGGGCGGTAATTAATTTAAAACATCTTCTCACTCCTGCGCTTACCAAAGGCATGCGGTAAAAGTAAGCTTGCGCTAATTATTTTAAAACCTCTTCTCACTCCGGCATTTACCAAAGGTATGCAGTAAAAATTTGAGTGTGATGTAAGCTTGGACCTTAAGTCCTACTGAATAGCTCTTAATCTTCTTCCCTTTATGCGATTTCAAATTACCGGTATTGAAATCAGCCTCCTCCATTTTGAAAATGATGGCAGGGGAAGTGTCACTCGTGACGTCACAAGTTTGACCAGGCGGTAATACTAAGCATGTGCTAATTATTTTGGGAAGCGAGTTTGACCCGGCAGTAATTCATACTATATGCCCTGCGGCAATTCAAGGAAATACGCTATCTCCTTTTCTTGTGTGTACAGACCATCACTCACTTTCTTCCTTCCCATGGTTGGAAAAAACTAAGTTCTTGCCCCTCTAGCTTCATAAGCTAATGCTAGCGAGTAAGACCGGATGTTTTGATGTGGCTCTTACAGGGTTCACTCTGAAAATTCGCCACGCCAACTTTTGGCGGGGATGTTCCGAATTTAAATATTTGCTTGCACCTGAAAGCATGACAATTTTCTCAAAACACTGTTAATTGAGGCACTGCTGTACTTCCGTACCCAGGATGATGTTCCTGTTACGGCGCCATTGCTGGTCTTTTTTTTTTGTTTGTTTGTTTCAAGGTGCTGTTTGAATCCAAACTTTCAACTACTGCGCATCACTTGTATGTTTGGAGCAACGACAAACATGTCTTCCTCTTGCTTGGGTATCACTTTGCACTCTTGGGTTTTCAGATCTCCCTGTGACAATTGTATCTTGGTTAGGGTGCCGCGTTGAGGGAAAAAAATGGCGAAACTAAATAGAGGTGGTGGTCAAAACTAAATGTACATTTGGACAGTTGCTTGTTTTGTTTACACCGTGCGACTCTAATATTTCCCCCCTGCTGTTTGTTTCATCTGCTTTTTTGCGTCTTGTCCTCATTGTCTGTGTTGTCCCGTGCATGTTTCTATGTGTGTGTGTGTGTGTGTGTGTGTGTGTGTGTGTGTGTGTGTGTGTGTGTGTGTGTGTGTGTGCGTGTTTATGTTGCTCTCGACCCCTTTCCTGGCGCACGTTTCCCTGTGTTCTATAGCCACCCAATGAGGGCCATCCACCTGTACCTATCACAGACGTCCATAGAGATTGACAGTTCAGACGAAATGATCTCAGAACCCAGCACGAAAGATTCCAGCTCCTCAGAGGGTCCGAGCTCAGACGACGACAGCAGCGAAGACGATATGGGTTCGGACTGAGAAGGTGGTGGGGAACTGAAAGAAGGGAGTGGGCATGATTTCCTAAAGGGCTTCATGTGGATTATGATCAACAGTGTACTCGTTTGACATCATGCACGCTGTCATCATGAATAGAAGGAAAAGGGGACGGATGTCCTGTTTGAACAATTCTGAATAGGACAACCAAGCCCTTTGAAGGTGATCAAAAGTGTTGCCTTGTCCAGAAATATTCATACGATGGAGTTTCAATGCGCTGACACAGCAAATTGAGGGGTCACAATCATTTCTAAAATCCACTCTTAACACTGGTTAACTGCAGTTTGTTACAGTTACTTGAATAAATAAGTAATATACTGAACGCAGGGCAACTGCTCGCTGGTGTTGGAGCATTCGTACGGGAGTGTGGGAGTGCACAGTTTCGATCTGAAAAACCTCTGAATGCAAACTACCCGGTGAGCCTGGCGAAACGCATTATGTAATGCGTTTTACACCTCATGTAATAACGCCACATTTTGTAATCAGAACACATTTCATAATAAACTTTGACACATTTTGTACTAACTTGCTATGAGGGAATTCAACTAATCTCAGGGGTGTCCAAACTTTTTTCACTAATGGCCACAGACTGAAAAAATCAAAGGATCGCGATGGCCATTTTTATTTTTCACTTTAAATAGCAGTACGATATTTAGATTGATTTTTTTTTTTTAAGAATATGCATACACAAATTGAATTACACAATGTGGCATTATTACATAATGAGGTGAAAATGTATTACTGTATTGCACCGTTGCATAATGCGTTGTTACAAGCCATGTATCATCCACCAAGTGACTGTAAAATAACCAAAAAAAAGACTTTTGTACTTTTCTACTGTTGATTGTAACACTGAGCGATGTCTATAGATGTCAAGTTTGAAGCCTGAAGTATTTCATTTTTTTTTTGTAGATACATTTTGACATAGAGCTTTTATAAGAGTGATTTTCTAATAAAAACATGTTTTTGAATATTTACCACATTGTGCTGCATATACTTTCAAATGGCACCCGTGTCTTGTAGTTAACAGGCCACGTGACTTAAAGGCCTACTGAAACCCACTACTACCGACCACACAGTCTGATAGTTTATATATCAATGATGAAATATCAACATTGCAACACATGCCAATACGGCCAGTTTAGTTTACTAAATTGCAATTTTAAATCTCCCGCGAGGTATCCTGTTGAAAACGTCGTGGAATGATTACGCTTATGTTGACGCGTGCTTGTGACGTTATTGGTTGGAGCGGACATTTCCGCCCAGCACCACTCACGGCTAAAATTCGTCTCTTTTCATCGCATAATTACACGGTATTTTGGACATCTGTGTTGCTGAATCCTTTGCAATTTGTTCAATTAATAATGGAGACTATAAAGAAGAATGCTGTTGGTGGATTGCAGCTGCCGTTAGCAAAACAAACACAGCCGGTGTTTCTTTGTTGTGAAGCTTTACTATGGAGCAGAGCGGTCAAGCGAACATGTTTCTCTACCACATGTCAACCAGCAAGTTTTTGGATGAGAAAATTGTGATATTGAGTCAGATCTTACCGGAGACTTGAGCGGAGTTTGCGTCCTCCTGCAGCAGCTGTCAAAAAGGCAGCTGTGACTTTCTTGGCTCCTCCATGGCTTCCATCAGAGACACTGGCGGTCACCGCAGCCCTCCAACTTTCAGGTATGACTTTATAATCTCACTAAAACACTAGTAACACAATAAGTAGATAAGGGATTTTCCAGAATGATCCTAGTCAATGTGTCTAATAACATCTGAATCGCTCCCACTGCCGTCGCCTTTATTTATTTATTTTTTTCTAGTGCTTCACTCTAACTCTCCTCATCCACGAATCTTTCATCCTCGCTCCAATTAATGGGGAAATCGTCGCTTTCTCGGTCGGAATCACTCTAGCTGCTGGAGGCTATGATTGTAAACAATGTGAGGATGTGAGGAGCTCTACAACCAGTGACGTCACGCGCACATCGTCTGCTAATTCCGATAAAGGCAAGGCTTTTTTATTAGCGACCAAAAGTTGCGAACTTTATCGTTGATGTTCTCTACTAAATCTTTTCAGCAAAAATGTGGCAATATCGCGAAATGAAAGTATGACACATAGAATGGACCTGCTATCCCCGTTTAAATAAGAAAATCTCATTTCAGTAGACCTTTAACATGCTTTTATCAAATCCATCCATTCATTATGTAAGAGAGTCATCTATTTTCAAGCATGAAGTATGCATTATTATCTTTATTACAGTACCTCTGATTGTGTGCTCACGGCCTGCAGGACCCTCACTTGTTTACCCTGTTTAAACTCCTGCTGAAACTACAAATAAGTAACAGGTAAAATGTCAATATTTTGTGCGTGTCAGCATATCTGTGTGCATTGATCAAAGTCTGTGTGCAACTTTAGTTACTGTGTGACCAGACTGAAGAGTGTGTGAACGTGCGGGTTGATAAAAATGGTATCCAAACAACGATTCCCTTGCATGGATTAGAAAACAAGTCTGCAGCACTGATAAAACCAGACAAGGTCTCTAGGTGATGTTGCTTTGTTGCAGAGTCTTAATTGCTTTTTGCTGAGCTTCGATATTTGCTTGCCTGTAGTCCCATCTGAATTCTTAGGGCTTATTTGCAAATGAACAATTGCTAATTATACATGTTCGTTGGTATCGAGGATCGTTCTAGGGATTTTTTTACAAATGAACAATTGCTAATTATACATGTTCGGTGGTATCTAGGATCATCACAATATCAAAAGAAATTATGTCCGGTGTTATCAAGGATCATTCTAGGGAGTATTTACAAATGAACAATTGCTAATTATACATGTTCGGTGGTATCTAGGGTCATCACAATATCGAAAGAAATTCACAAAAATAATTGGTAATAGAGTTCAAATGGTACTATTTTCTTGTTGTACACCAAGGGTGTCAAAAGGCGGCCCAGGGGGCCATTTTTGAAAATACTATTACAAAAAAAATATACAAATGGGAATAAAAGAACAAGCAGGTGTAATGTAAAGAGAAAATGTTGCAATATTGACATTAAAAACACCAGGCAGTTTTTTTGCTTTAAAATTGATTGCAAAATATTTATACATATATATATATATATGTATATATATATATATACATATATATATGTATGTATATGTATATATATATATATATATATACAGTTGTGATCAAAATTATTCAACCCCCACACAATTTTGGTCTTTTAGCAAGTACGACATTTATCCCGTATTTTGTTTATAGTCATATCAAATAAAGATGCATTAAATAGACAAATGCAACTTGAATTACAACATTAGATTTGGTAACGTACCAAACAGTGTCATTTCTCTTAATATCTCATTGACAAAATTATTCAACCCCTTGAAGATCATAACTCTTAAGAACAGAATTTGAATAAGGTCTTTTCAATCAGGTGTTGAAAACACCTATAGATGTGATTAGAACCATAACGAGCAACAATTAAACTGATTGAAAAAGACTGTGACACTCAGCTTATTGTAGATGGTCAATGGTGTATTTGCAACATGGTGAAGTCCAGGGAGTGGTCAAAGAAGTCAAGAGAGGAGGTAATTTCTCTTTATAGGAAAGGATATGGATATAAGAAAATAGCCAAGACATTACACATTCCAAGAGACACAGTTGGGAACATAATTTCCAAGTTTAAAGCTAAAGGCACAGTGGAAACACTACCTGGGCCTGGTAGAAAGAGGATGCTGTCCGGTATTTGAAGCATACAGTGGTGAAAAACCCCCGGGTAACAGCTGAGGAACTACAACAGGACATTGCAGAGGGGGGAACGCAGGTTTCCTCCCAGACAATAAGGCACGCACTACGAGATGAAGGCCTCCATGCCAGAACTCCCAGGCGCAACCCACTTCTGACTACCAGGCACAAGAAAAATATACTCCAGTATGCCAAAAATCATCTGGACAAACCCCAAAGGTTATGGGAAACTCTTCTATGGAGTGATGAGACAAAACTGGAACTCTTTGGGCCTATGAATCAACGTTATGTCTGGAGGAGAAAAAATGAAGCTTACAAAGAGAAGAACACCTTGCCTACTGTTAAGCATGGTAGCGGGTTAATCATGCTCTGGGGCTGTTTCTCTGCCTCAGGTACCGGGAATCTCCAGCGCGTTCAAGGCATTATGAATTCTATTTCCTACCAGGATATATTAGCTGCAAATGTCATGAAGTCAGTGACGAAGCTGAGGCTTGGGAGACGTTGGACCTTCCAACAAGACAACGATCCCAAGCATACCTCCAAATCAACATCAGAGTGGTTGCAGAAGAAGAGCTGGAGACTCTGGAGTGGCCTTCACAGTCGCCAGACCTAAATCCTATAGAAAACCTGTGGTGGGACTTGAAGAAGGCAGTTGCAGCATGCAAGCCCAAGAATATGAATGAACTGGAGGCCTTTGCCCAAGAGGAATGGGCTAAAATACCTGTAGATGGTTGCAAGAAGCTTGTGTCTAGTTATGTATCACGTTTGAAGGATGTAATTACTGCCAAAGGGTGTTCTACTAAGTACTAAAGATGCATGTAACTGGGGGGTTGAATACTTTTGTCAATGAGATATTAAGAAAAATGTCAATTTTTGGTATTTTGTAAAATACTGTGTTACAATTTAAGTTGCATTTGTCTATTTGACACATCTTTATTTGATATGACTATAAACAAAATACGGAATAAATGTCCAACTTGCTAAAACACCAAAATTGTGTGGGGGTTGAATAATTTTGATCACAACTGTATATATATATATATATATATATATATATTTATATATATATATAAACTTATAATCGACGGATAGATCTTTAGTTGATCAAGAGATTCAAGTGTTAAAAGTACAAATAATATATATTGATATGGCCCTGCGATGAGGTGGCGACTTGTCCAGGGTGTAAGCGCCTTCCGCCCGAATGCAGCTGAGAGAGGCTCCAGCACCTCCCGCGACCCCAAAAGGGACAAGCGGTAAAAAATGGATGGATATGCCTTGTGTTTTACACTTCCATAAGTAAGGTCCTTTTATATCCTTGGGACCTTTAGTCTGATTTTAATTATTTTTTTTCAAACTCTATCCATCCATCCATTTTTCTACCGCTTGTCCCGGTCGGGATCGCTGGAGCCTATCTCAGCTGAATTCGGGCGGAAGGTGGTGTACACCCTGGACAAGTCGCCACTCATTGCAGGGCCAACACAGACAGACAGACACTCATTGTTCAAAAATCAATAATGTTCAAAAGCAATGTTTAACTTGTCCCTTCTTAGACTCAAAATGTCGCAAGATTGACATGAATAACACCGGGCAGTTTTTTATATAGATATATAAAACATGTATAATCATAAGAAAGGGCCTTTTAGATCCTTGGTACCTTTAGTTTAGACCTTTTTTCAAACTCATTGTTCAAAAATCAATAATGTTCAAAAGTAATGTTTACCTTGTCCCTTAGACTCAAAATACTTAACATCAAATCTCTAAAAAAACAAAAACAACTTCACATCAAAAAATGTTTTAGGAAAAATATGGCATACTTTGTTTTTGCAATTAAAAAACAGGGTTTTTTGTTAACAAAAGGGCATAAAACATGAAAAGATAAAAAGTTTATGGCGATGTATAGGTCTTAAATTGACTTGTAGATATTTAAGTGTTGAAAGTAAAAAAAAAGTATTAATATATGACTCACTCTTAACACTTTTTGACTGAGGCCTTTTTGGGTCCCAAGGACCTATAAAGGGGAACTTCACTTTTTTATTTTTTTCATTTTGCCTATCATTGACAATCCTTATAAGAGAGACCAGAAGACAAAACGTTTTTTTTCTTATTGCTCTCTAACATGTAAAATCTAATTTGTTCTTGCTGGCTAGCAATTAGGGCTGCGAATCTTTGGGTGTCCCACGATTCGATTCAATATCGATTCTTGGTGGGGTTTTTTTAATTCACAA
This sequence comes from Nerophis ophidion, assembly GCF_033978795.1. Lineage (NCBI taxonomy): Eukaryota > Metazoa > Chordata > Actinopteri > Syngnathiformes > Syngnathidae > Nerophis > Nerophis ophidion. Next base: position 41,542,236 of record NC_084623.1, read on the forward strand.
TTTTCGATTCAAAAACGATATTTTCCCGATTTAAAAGGATTCTCTATTCATTCAATACATAGGATTTCAGCAGGTAAATTTGTTTTAAACAAAAATATGACTTATTTTATCTTTGTGAAAACATTGGACACAGTGTGTGTCAAGCTTATGAGATGCGATGCAAGTGTAAGCCACTGTGACACTATTGTTCGTTTTATTATTTTTATAAATGTCTAATGATAATGTCAATGAGGGATTTTTAATCACTGCTATGCTGAAATTTTAACTAATATTGATACTGTTGTTGATAATATTCATTTTTGTTTCACTACTTTTGGTTTGTTCTGTGTCGTGTTTGTGTCTCCTCAATTGCTGTTTATTGCAGTTCAGAGCGTTGCTGGGTCAGGTTCGGTTTTGGAATTGGATTGCATTCTTATGGTATTGCTGTGTATTGTTTTGTTGAATTGATTAAAAAAAATTAGATTTAAAAAAAAAAAAGAGAATCGATTCTGAATCGCACAATGTGAGAATCGCGATTCAAATTCGAATCGATTTTTTCCCACACCCCTACAATTACCCATGTGGGACTCTCATGTTGACAACAGCAGACTTGATGAGTTGATCGACTTAAGACAGGTTGTCGCCATTAATAGGTTCGACTGTAATAGTGTAATGGATGCCAGCTAGTGTGGCTGTGTGATAGTACGTTGCATAAACCTATGGCTGGACAAATGAACAAAAACCGTTATCACGACTATTTTGATTGATATCAAAATCTTGATATTTGAAAACATGAGTATTTGTTAGGCTTCCAACAGACAAACTGCCCCCTTAACAGCGTAGCTGTCACCTCGATGATGTGTCACTGAGTGGCTTCAATATATGACCTCAGTTGGCCATTTTTTGAGCTCCCGCTTTTCTTTATAGTTTTTCTGTGTCGTGTTTGTGTCTCCTCTCAATTGCTCTGTTTATTGCAGTTCTGAGTGTTGCTGGGTCAGGATTGGTTTTGGAATTGGATTGCATTGTTATGTTATTGCTGTGTATTGTTTTGTGGGATTGATAAAAAAAAAAAAAAATAGATTTAAAAAAAAATGAGAATCGATTCCGAATCGCACAACGTGAGAATCGCGATTCAAATTGGAATCGATTTTTTCCCACACCCCTACTAGCAATGCAGCTAATGGGAGCAATTCATTTTACTTCTATATCAGTGGTCCCCAACCACCGGGCTGCGGCTCGATTGGTACCAGGCCGCAGAATAATTTATTAGGGGACGTCGTGGCGCGGTTGGGAGAGTGGCCGTGCCAGCAACCTGAGGGTTCCTGGTTCAATCCCCACCTTCTACCAACCTCGTCACGCCTGTTGTGTCCTTGAGCAAGACACTTCACCCTTGCTCCTGATGGTTCGTGGTTAGGGCCTTGCATGGCAGCTCCCGCCATCAGTGTGTGAATGTGTGTGTGTATGGGTGAATATGGAAATAGTGTCAAAGCGCTTTGAGTACCTTGAAGGTAGAAAAGCGCTATACAAGTATAACCCATTTATTTATTATTATTTAATAATATTTTTTTTCTTATTAAATCAACATAAAAAACACAAGATACACTTACAATTAGTGAAGATACACTTACAATTAGTGCACCAACCCAGAAAACCTCCCTTTTTCACGACAAAAAAAAAATAAAAAATCTCCCCCCACCCCGCCGGGCCACGGGACAAATTATCAAGCGTTGACCGGTCGCAGCTACAAAAAGGTTGGGGACCACTGCTCTATATCATTTTCGAAATGCATTCAAAAACTGCCGAAATATTGTAACCTGTATAATAACCAAACTGTAGTGACATTGTTATTGTAAGAGCAAACACTGAGAAACTATTTTTCTAGTGCGCTAACACATCAATGAGCTACGGTATTAGCCATAAAAACCAACGATGGAAACAGAAAAGCTAGCTTTTACAACAATACGAAACAAGTTTCAGTTCGTAATGCACAACACTGCAACAAGACACCAATCTGCACTGACTGAAAAAAATGGACAATCATATTACAGTATCTGTAAAGTATTGGCCCACATTTCATGTTTTGTTTGTGCACAGCGAGCCACATAGCATATGCTGTCTGTCATAATATCAATTTAAAGTGCGACTCACTTGATGGACAGTGGTCTGTTTGGTCCTGCCAACCGGGGACGTTTTTTCCCGTTTTATTTGGGTCAGCACTCCATTTATGTCGAAATAGCTTGGCTTCAAGTTCCACATTTTGCAGCTTCGATTCACTTTCACCTCACTGTCTTGGCTTCCGTCCGTCTAAAAACAGAAATCCATCCATCCACCGCTTATTCCCTTTGGGGTTGCGGGGGGCGCTGGTGCCTATCTGAGCTACAATCGGGCGGAAGGCGGTGTACACCCTCGACAAGTCGCCACTTCATCGCAGGGCCAACAGATTGACACACAACATTCACACTCACATTCACACACTAGGGCCAATTTAGTGTTGCCAATCAACCTATCCCCAGGTGCATGTTTTTGGAAGTGGGAGAAAGCCGTAGTACCCGGAGGGAACCCACGCAGTCACGGGGAGGACATGCAAACTCCACACAGAAAGATCCCGAGCCCGGGATTGAACCCTGACTACTCAGGACCTTCGTATTGTGAGGCAGACGCACTAACCCCTCTGCCACCGTGAAGCCCAGAAACAGAAATACATTTGCCAAATAATTATTCCTGGCAATATTTAAATGTACCATAATACGGTAAATATTAAACACATATGTGGTCCTCTCCAAGGTTTCTCATAGTCATCATTGTCGACGTCCCACTGGGGTGATTTTTTTCCCTGCCCTTATGTGGGCCCTACCGAGGATGTTGTTGTGGTTTGTGCAGCCCTTTGAGGCACTTGTGATTTAGGGCTATATAAATAAACATTGATTGATTGATTGATTGATTGAAGGCAGTGCCTTTAAGGAATGCCCCCAATATAATTGTCTGGGGGGAAATCGGGAGAATGGTTGTCCCGGGAGATTTTCGGGAGGGGCACTGAAATTTGGGAGTCTCCTGGAAAAATCGGGATGGTTGGCAAGTATGAGGTCTGAGGTCATGTCACTTTTGACAGCGTGTAGTTTTGTAGTGTGGTCATGTGACGGCCAGGCTCCGTTTGATTGGTGGAAGGCAATCAAAACTCAGTGGTGCTTACAATACCTTGGATTGGTGAAACAGAGTGATGTGACAGTAGCCCGCTGGAAGAAGCCTAATTAATATTCCTTTGCAAGCTGTGTTTAATAGATTTAATCGGGTTCCCTCCGGGTACTCCGTCTTCCTCCCACTTCCGAAGACATGCACCTGGGGATAGGTTGATTGGCAACACTAAATTGGCCCTAGTGTGTAAAACGTGAGTGTGAATGTTGTCTGTCTATCTGTGTTGGCACTGTGATGAGGTAGCGACTTGTCTAGGGTGTACCCCACCTTCCGCCCGAATGCAGCTGAGAGAAGCTCCAGCACCCCCACGACCCTGTAAGGGGCAAGCGGTAGAAAATGGATAGATGGATAAATATAATGAGTATAATGAATTGATTAACGTGGACCCCGACTTAAACAAGTTGAAAAACTTATTCGGGTGTTACCATTTAGTGGTCAATTGTACGGAATATGTACTGTACTGTGCAATCTACTAATAAAAGTATCAATCAATCAATCAATCAATGTAAATCACATTAGTAATTAGAAGGAAAATCAATGTACCAGAGTAAAAATAGTGTTTATCTATGTACAGAAATACTCAGGTTAAAGTAAGAAGTATGTTGTACTATGACAAGTACAATTTATCCAAATACCGTACTTTCTGGACTATAAGGCGCACTTCAAATCCTTTTTTTCCCTCAAAACTCGACAGTGCGCCTTATAACCCGGTGCGCCTAATGCAGTGGTCCCCAACCACCTCGATTGGTACCGGGCCGCAGAAGAATTTTATTTTCCATCCATCCATTTTCTACCGCTTATTCCCTTTCGGGGTCGCGGGGGGCGCTGGCGCCTATCTCAGCTACAATCCGGCGGAAGGCGGGGTACACCCTGGACAAGTTGCCACCTCATCGCAGGGCCAACACAGATAGACAGACAACATTCACACTCACATTCACACACTAGGGCCAATTTAGTGTTGCCAATCAACCTATCCCCAGGTGCATATTTTTGGAAGTGGGAAGAAGCCAGAGTACCCGGAGGGAACCCACGCATTCACGGGGAGAACATGCAAACTCCACACAGAAAGATCCCGAGCCTGGATTTGAACCCAAAACTGCAGGAACTTCGTATTGTGAGGCAGACGGAATAACCCTTTTTCCACCGTGAAGCCCGAATTTTTTTTTTTGAATTTTATTTATTTTTTAATTAAATCACCATAAAAAACACAATATACACTTACAATTAGTGCACCTACCCAGAAAACCTCCCTTTTTCATTACTAAAAAAAAAAAAACAACCACCATACCCCCACCCCCACCCCGCCGGGCCGCGGGACAAATGATCGAGCGTTGACCGGTCCGCAGCTAGAAAAAGGTTGGGAACAACTGGCCTAATGTACAGAATAATTCTGGTTTTGCTTACCGGCCTCGAAGCTATTTTATGTGGTACATGGTGTAATGATAAGTGTGACCAGGAGATGGCAGTCAAACATAGGAGATACGTGTAGACTGCAATATGATGGCAGTCACACACAGGAGATCTTAAAAATCTATCAAAATGTTTTAGTACGACTTTGGTAAGCTACGAAGCCACACCGCTTGGTGGATTGTACTGTGCTTCAACATATAAGTATTATTACGGCGTGTGTATAAGGTAAGACATATCTGGCGTTTTGTTTTGCAATATAATGCAAAAGCAACTTTTCTTACCTTTTGGTACATGCTGATCTGTATTTGGGGTCTGCATAAATTCTGAAAAATTGCGCACCTCCGCCTTTGTAGACCGTAGTCGATAAGCTTCTTATTTTTCTCTATCTTGTTATGTGACATTCATCCTCCGCTGTTGCCATTTCTAATATAAAGTAGTGTAAAGTTCTTACTTATATGTGTCAGTAAACTCGCCATGAAAGCGCTAAAACATACCGGTGTAGTGAGTTTACAATATTCACCCAAGGAACTTTAGTTATTACAGTTTCGGTCGGACCTTTTTTCACGAGACACATGTTGTTTTGTCACGTCTTTCACTCCCGTCCTTGTACGCTATACCGCTAACACAAAGATGACGGGGAGAAGACGCTGTTGAAGATGAGCCACGTAAATAAGACCGCCCACAAATCGGCGCTTCCTGGAGCGACTGTCAGAAAGCGGATTTAAGATGTTCTGTAAAACATAATCTATGCAACATTTGACCAAAGAACCACCATTACATGTTATGTAGACCACAAGGAAGTGTTTTCAATTAAAAAAAAAATAAAAAAATATGACTCCTTTAATGCACCCTGTAATCCGGTGCGCCTTATATATGAAATAAGATAGAAACAATAGACCTTTCATTAGCGGTGCGCCTTATAATCTGGTGCGCCCTATAGCCCGGAAAATACGGTCATTACTTCAGTAAATGTGTGCAGGGGTTTCCAAAATATATCCAGCGGGCCAAGTGTGGCCCACCGGCATCTTAAATTTGGCCTTGAAGATGTCAATGAGTTTCAAAAGGAATCTGGCCTGCGGGGTGTTATCCAATTGATTATAAATATATGACGATCCTCTTGCTAAAGATTTGTCACCATATTGTGAACAGTGATACAGGTTATTGACCCTGACTCATGCTTTGATGAGAACACAGCAGAGGATTCATTTTTTATGACCTAATCCAAACAACCTTCCCTATCATGGCTAAAAAAAAACCGCACACATGGTCACACATAAAAAACTTCCAAGCGCCACGATAAAATAAAAATTAAACCCATTTTCATCCATTGCAATGCTTGATGGGAAAATGCAAAACAATCTTTTTACACTTGTCCATGTTTAGCATATATATATATATATATATATATATATATATATATATATATATATATATATATATATATATATATATATATATATATATATATATGTATATATATATATATAGGGGCTTCACAGTGGCAGAGGGGTTAGTGCGTCTGCCTCACAATACGAACGTCCTGAGCAGTCAGGGTTCAATCCCGGGCTCGGGATCTTTCTGTATGGAGTTTGCATGTCCTCCCCGTGACTGCGTGGGTTTCCTCCGGGTACTCCGGCTTCCTCCCACTTCCAAAGACATGCACCTGAGGATAGGTTGATTGGCAACACTAAATTGGCCCTAGTGTGTGAATGTTGTCTGTCTATCTGTGTTGGCCCTGTGATGAGGGCGTGACTTGTCCAGAGTGTACGCCGCCTTCCGCCCGATTGTAGCTTAGATAGGCACCAGCGACCCCAAAGGGAATAAGCGGTAGAAAATGGATGGATATATATATATATATATATATATATATATATATATATATATATATATATATATATATATATATATCCATCCATCCAGGACAACTCAGGACCTTCGTATTGTGAGGCAGATGCACTAACCCCTCCTCCACCGTGCTGTCGGCCCTTGACCAATTTTTTTTCGCCCAATACTGCCCCCAAGTCAACATGTTTGGACACCCCTGTTGTAAAGATCCATCCATTTTCTACCGCCTCTCCCTTTCGTGCTGGAGCCTATCTCAGCTGCATTCGGGCGAAAGGCGGGGTACACCCTGGACAAGTCGCCACCTCATCGCAGGGCCAACACAGATAGACAGACAACATTCACACTCATTCACACACCATTTTAGTGTTGCCAATCAACTTATCCCCAGGTGCATGTCTTTGGAGGTGGGAGGAAGCAGTTTAAGAAAAATAGAAAAAAAAAAATGTTTTCATCTCTAAACCTGTACAGACATTGAACTACTCAAAACGTGTTTTGGCACATCTCAGGCATGCTTTATTTCATTATTGTGCAAAATGACTCATTTGAGAATGAAAGTAACAGAAGTGAGTTAATGGCATGAAAATAGCAAATAGCTCAGTATATGTTTGCCTGGTTTATTTGAACAACTCCCCCAAAACAGTGTAATATTAACATGCCTTTTGAAAAGAAAACAAACTTAAATCATGAATATTTTATTTAAAAAAAACCTAAACAATACAATAGAATGTAGTACAAAAACTACAGTGATTATATAAAGTAATGTAATAATAATGTACGACATTTACCTTGGAGAGTGGACTTCTATGATACCTCCTTCTGCGTCCAACACACCATCAGTAGCTTCTTCATATTTTCATGAATAAATGTCCACCATTTAGATATTAGATTTTAAGCGATAGACTCATTCTGCTTCAGTATACTACAGACTAGCAATGATACGCTCAAATTGTTCCACTAAGTACTTGGTCTTTCTTCTTTTTTTTAATGATTTACTTTTTAAATTCAATTAATATCATTTATTTCTTCTCAGCGCTGTCCTTTCTTTGTTCCTGCGGTTGGAAATTCTAATTCTAGCAAGTAAAATGACCTGAGGAGATTTGTTTGCTTTAATTTTTTAACACACATTTTATAAGTGAAACACATTTTTTGAATCAAACTTAAACTAAATTGTATGCATGTTCTGTACCAAAACAAGGAAACAAAGGAAACAAAACAATATTTTTGTTAAAAAACAAAACAAAACAAAAAAATACTGTCAAATTAAATACATACTGCATGTGTACAATAGCTACTTCAAATAACAATTTTAACAATATTAAAACATGCATTTTTTTCAGCTTTTTAACGCTTCTTTAAGTTCCCAGTACCACCACCCTTGGACTAACGGTGTAAGCCACGGGAGCCAGTGTGACATTAAAGAAAATTATGTCACTATATTTTAACCTATGATGGAGCAGGAAGTGGCTAGGAATACGTGTTTGTTGTAAAATTCAATGTGACGCGTTTTTTCATTTATTAATCGACATTTTACATAATTTTTATACTATTTATAGAATGAAAGATTGCTAATTTTCTCTATAGTCAACAAGCGAGACAGTCATATGGCCATCTCTTGTAGCAAGTCTTCAGATATTTTTTTCGTCTTAATAACCAAACTGCACAATAGTCCAGTAAAAAAAAGGCGCATAAAATCAAGCACTTAGGTATGGAGACTGTTTCTACAAACATTTGTGAAAGAATGGGCCGCTCTCAGGAGCTCAGTGATTTCCGGCGTGCAACTGTCATAGGATGCCACCTGTTCAACAAATCCATTCGTTAAATTTCCTCGCTCCTAAATACTACAAAGTCAACTGTCGGCTTTATTATAAGAAAATGGAAGCGTTTGGGAACGACAGCAACTCAGCCACAAAGTGGTAGGCCACGTAAACTGATGGAAAGGGGTCAGTGGATGCTGAAGCGCATAGTGCAAAGACTTTCTGCACAGTCAGTTGCTACAGAGCTCCAAACTTTATGTGACCTTACAGTCAGCCCACGTACAGTACGCAGAGAGCTTCATGGAATGGCTGCATCTAAGCCATACATCACCAAGTCCAATGCAAAGTATCAGATGCAGTGGTGTGAAACACATGTCCAATGGACTGTAGAGCAGTGGAGATGCCTTCTATGGAGGAATGAATCATGCTTGTCCATCTGGCAATCTGATGGATGAGTCTGGGGTTGGAGGTTGCCAGGCGAACGATACATTTCAGACTGCAGTGTGAAATTTGGTGGAGGAGGAATTATGGTGTGAGGTTGTTTCTCAGTGAAAGGAACTTTGAATGCTTCAGGATACCAAAACATTTATGTACAATTCCATGTTCCCAACCTTGTGGGAACAGTTTGGAGCATGCCCCTTCCTCTTCCAGCATGACTGTGCACCAGTGCACAAAGCAAGGTCCATGAAGACATAGACGACAGAGTCTGGTGTGGATGAACTTGACTGGCCTGCACAGAGTCCTGACCTGAACCCGATAGAACACCTTTAGGATAGATTAGAACGGAGATTGGGAGCCTTCTCGACCAACACAAAACTTCTGGAACAAAGTAATTTGGAGTGATGAGAACAAAATTGAACTTTTTGGCCACTTGACCATGCAGCCCATTTTTCTTAAAGTGCCTCCTTATTGTGCATCTTGAAACAGCCACACCATAATTTTTCAGAGTCCTGTATTTCAGCTTAAGTCTTTGCATCTCGAACAATTTTCCTCGCAGATCCTTTGCCAATTATTTTGCCTTCCCAATGACCCAGAATCCAGAAACATCTGTGCAGCACTAGATGAAAGATGCAATGGTCTGTCAGAAGCCCAGAAACTCACTGACCTTTAATACACAGACATTAATTACAAAGAAACGGGTCACAGGTGAGGATTGAAACCTTGATTAGCCATTCAAACCTGTGTGTGTCAACTTTTGTGCATGTTATCAGATCAAAGTAACTGGAGTGTGTAAACTTTTGATCAGGGTCATTTGGGTACTTTCTTTTGTCATTTTGATTATAAAAAAAGTTGTTTGCAAATAAATAGCTTTACACAACCATTAAGCATGAGTGGAAGAAAGGTTTTTGTATATATATATGTACATATATGTATATATATACATATATGTATGTATGTATATCTGCCACCCTGTCCCTAATTCCGAGTCACCACTGGGCGCTGAGAAATCGAGTCGCTGCTCATATTCTGTTCATGTCTTCCTGCAGTCTGCATTCCACACCTTAGTTTGGGTTGTACCTGGCACACACAGATACATTCCTGTGCACACTCACTTAGGTGCGAGCACGGAAAAACACAAAAGCGTGGGCTTGTCATGTCAGACTGGATGAGGAATCGCTTCACAGCCACACAGGAATGAATGTTACAATGTGACAAACTCTTTAAATGTATCGAAGGGAACACCTTCCTGGTGTTGTTGTTGTGGTGTATGGCAGATAACCTCCTCTTGCCTGTTACATTGTTTTAGGGGGCCACATTTGGCATATGGGGTGGTATAGTTCGGTTGGTAGAGTGGCCGTGCCAGCAACTTGAGGGTTCCAGGTTCGATCCCCGCTTCCGCCATCCTAGTCACTGCCGCTGTGTCCTTGGGCAAGACACTTTACCTACCTGCTCCCAGTGCCACCCACAATGGTTTAAATGTAACTTAGATATTGGGTTTTCACTATGTTAAGTGCTTTGAGTCACTAGAGAAATGCGCTATATAAATATAATTCACTAATTCACATTTCCAAAAAGCTAAGGAGCTTGGGGCCGGACTTCTTAATTCATTATTATTATTATTTTGTATGTTCTGGAGAACCAGCTTCCTCTACTGAAGACATTCAGTTTTCCATTTTCTACCGCTTGTCCCTTTCGGGGTTGTGGGAGACATTTGGTTTTGGTCTATTTATTTTGTGAGAGTTACAGGGGCACTCTGCTGTTTTTAAAGGCCTACTGAAATGCGATTTTCTTATTTAAACGGGGATAGCAGGTCCATTCTATGTGTCATACTTGATAATTTCGCGATATTGCCATAATTTTGCTGAAAGGATTTAGTAGAGAGGAGCCAGATGAGGTGGTTCGGGCATCTGGTCAGGATGCCACCCAAACGCCTCCCTAGGGAGGTGTTTAGGGCACGTCCAACCGGTAGGAGGCCACGGGGTAGACCCAGGACACGTTAGGAAGACTATGTCTCCCGGCTGGCCTGGGAACGCCTCGGGATCCCCCGGGAAGAGCTAGACGAAGTGGTTGGGGAGAGGGAAGTCTGGGTTTCCCTCCTTAGGCTGTTGCCCCCGCGACCCGACCTCGGATAAGCGGAAGAAGATGGATGGATTTAGTAGAGAACATCGACGATAAAGTTCGCAACTTTTGGTGCTGATAAAAAAGCCTTGCCTGTACCGTAAGTAGCAGACGATGTGCGCGTGACGTCACGGGTTGTAGAGCTCCTCACATCCTCACATGGTTTACACTCATGGCCACCAGCAGCGAGAGCGATTCGGACCGAGAAAGCGACGATTTCTCCAATAATTTGAGCGAAGATGAAAAATTCGTGGATGAGGATAGTGAGAGTGAAGGACTAGAAAAAAAAAAAAAAAGAAGACAGGGCAGTGGGAGCGATTCAGATGTTATTAGACACATTTACTAGGATAATTCTGGAAAATCCCTGATCTGCTTATTCTGTTACTAGTGTTGTAGTGAGATTATACTGTTGTACCTGAAAGTCGGAGGGGTGTGGCCACGGGTGTGGTGACGGCCAGTGTCTCCGAGGGAAGCCACGTTTCTCGACGAGGCAAGGCACCCGGGCCGAGATTTTTTTCCCCCCTCCACGATGTAAGCATCTGACGGTCGGTGGCGGCCGGTGGGAGGAGGCAAGAGAGTCCACAGCTGCAGGAGGAACGACGCAAACTCTCCGCTCATGTCTACGGTATGAGCCGCATGTAAACAAGGAAACACCGGCTGTGTTTGTGTTGCTAAAGGCAGCTACAATACACGGCTTCCCACCTAAATCTTTCTTCTTTGCAGTCTCCATTATTAATTGAATAAATTGCAAAAGATTCAGCAACACAGATGTCCAGAATACTGTGTAATTATGCGATTAAAGCAGACTACTTATAGCTGGGATCGGGCTGGAAATAAATGTCCGCTACGATCCGAGACGTCACGCACACGCGTCATCATACCGACGTTTTCGACAGGATACTTCGCACGAAATTTAAAATTGCAATTTAGTAAACTAAAAAGGCCGTATTGGCATGTGTTGCAATGTTAATATTTCATCATTGATATATAAACTATCAGACTGCGTGGTCGGTAGTAGTGGGCTTCAGTAGGCCTCTAAATTTAACTTAGATATTGGGTGTCACTATGTACTACTCAGTGGCCTAGTGGTTAGTGTGTCCGCCTTGAGATCGGTAGGTCGTGAGTTCAAATCCCGACCGAGTCATACCAAAGACTATAAAAATGGGACCCATTACCTCCCTGCTTGACACTCAGCATTAAGGGTTGGAATTGGGGGTTAAATCACCCTAAATGATTCCGGGCACTGCCCACTGCTCCCCTCACCTCCGAGGGGGTGATTAAGGGTGATGGGTCAAATGCAGAGAATAATTTCGCCACATCTAGTATGTGTGTGACAATCATTGGTACTTTAACTTTTAACTTTAGCTTTGAGTCACTAGAGAAAAGCGCTACATAAATATAATTCACTTCACTTTGCTGTACAACAGGAGCCCTCTTGGTGTTTTTAGGAATTTACTGCAATAATGTTGGTCTCCTGGGCCGCCAGCTGAACGGCGCTGCTGTGCATACTCCTTTGGGAGGAACATTACTATCATGTCTCTCAGAGTTGAGGTCATTCATCAGCAAACGTCTAAAAAAACCCGAAGGGTTTTCATTTCCAGACTGATGCTTATATACTGTACGTGTTCCTCCCGAACACCGTTCTTTGTCCACTCTAGTGATGACAACTGAAGAGAAGGTCTCCTGTTGTCAGTTGCCCTGGCAAAAAACAGAATCCCTCAAAGGGAGGAAAAAAAGGCTGAAACTGAAACCGACACACAGAGCGCCACTGTGTTCACACACAATAGATAACAAGATGAGTGTGTACGGAGCATAAAGATTTATTCAGAATAGGAGCAGATTGATTGATATCCTACATAGTACTGTGAATGGCAGTAAAAGTCACTTTTTCAAGGAAAGAAAACGATATCAGCGTGGGAATATCGTTCAAGACAAGGACTTCAAAGTCTTTAGCCCAGTGGTTCTTAACTTTGTTGGAGGTACTGAACCCCACCAGTTTCATAAGCGCATCCACCGAACCCTTCTATAGCGAAAATTAAAATGTTTTTCAAAAATCAAGACAAAGTTATATGATCTTTTACTGGTGCACAACCGTGCATGAACATCACCTTGTTCTAAGAACAAAACCAACACAGTGCATGAACTCGTAACAAATTACACACCTGCAAATCAGTTTGGGTTCTGCTGTTGCCGTATCCCTAATATGCCGGTAGGGAGAAGTTTTAATGTAGCATAAAGATTTATTCTCCAAAAGAGGAGCAGATTGGTTGATATCCTACATATTACTGTGAATGGCAGTAGAAGTCACTTTTTCAAGGAAAGAAAATGATATCAGCGTGGAAATATCGTTCAAGATAAGAACTTCAAAGTCTTTAGCCCAGTGGTTCTTAACCTTGTAGGAGGTACTGAACCCCACCAGTTTCATATGCGCATCCACCGAACCCTTCTTTAGTGAAAAATAAAATGTTTTTCAAAAATCAAGACAAAGTTTTATGATCTTTTACTGGTGCACAACCGTGCATGAACATCACCTTGTTCTAAGAACAAAACCAACACCGTGCATGAACTCGTAACAAATTACACACCTGCAAATCAGTTTGGGTTCTGCTGTTGCCGTATCCCTAATATGCCGATAGGGAGAAGTTTTTATGTACACGATGAGTCGGGTGTGGCTTGAGTGGAGGCTCCACCGAACCCCTGAGTCCAACTCACCGAACCCCTAGAGTTCGATCGAACCCTGGTTAAGAGCCACTGCTTTAGCCTAACATTACCATAACATATCGCTACATAGCATGTATTTGTTCGACCAAACCAAAACAATCCTCACTTCGGCTCCCTCTGCATTGGCAAGGTCACGCTGTAAACACACCCAGTAAGACCGTTGCAGGAAAAAGACACTGTGAACCCCCCCCCCCCTTTCCTTCATGGACACCTGGGATGTTCTGACTCTGTTGGACTAGACCTTGGACGCCTCCACAACCACCAGCCGTGTTATCACGATATTGCTCGGCGGAATAAGGCAAAAGGCAGTGACGCCGATGCTTCTGGACTACTACTATACTAAACTATACTATACTACTATACTATACTATATCAGAAATCAGAAATACTTTAATAATCCCTGAGGGGAAATCAAGATTTTCAGAACAATCCCATTCAAGAGCAGAGAAACATTACAGGGAGACAGAACAGGATCGCCAACGGGTCTGACAACTTCCGGCCCTCCTTACAAAAAAAGGTGGGAAACAGGTAAACTTTAGGGGTGGGTGAGAAAAAAAAATTCAGTCTAAGCCTGAGCCCCTTAAGAGGGGGTCCAGACTGAGACCACGGAAAACAAATACCTCATAGCCGTAGCCCACATAAACATGTGTGTAAGAGGAAAATATCAAAGAACACAAAAGACATTAAAGACATTAAAAGAGCAGAGCTGATGCAACAAGCCACTTCAGAATCAGAATCAGAATCAGCTTTATTGTCATTACGCAGGGCAGGGGCGCCGCTAAGGATTTTGGGCTCCATGAAAAGAATCTTTACAGGGCCCCCAACACATAATTTCACATAATTTCATCATCATTAGGGGCATCTCTGGCCCCCCCTCCATCATGGGCCCCTAGAATCCGTCTCCTTTACCCCCCCTTTTCGGCGCCCCTGACGCAGGATAACGAGATTCTACACAAAGCCACAAAAGTAAAACAACAAAAACAACAAAAACGAAAACACATACACTAGGGTTGTGGGAAAAAATCGATTCGAATTTGAATCGCGATTCTCACGTTGTGCGATTCAGAATTTTTTATTATTTATTTTTATTTTTATTTTTTTTATCAATCCAATAAAACAATACACAGCAATACCATAACAATGCAATCCAATTCCAAAACCAAACCTGACCCAGCAACACTCACAACTGCAATTAACAGAGCAATTGAGAGAAGACACAAACCTGACACAGAACAAACCAAAAGTAGTGAAACAAAAATTAATATTATCAACAACAGTATCAATATTAGTTGTAATTTCAGCATAGCAGTGATTAAAAATCCCTCATTGACATTATCATTAGACATTTATAAAAACAAAACAAAAAGAACAATAGTGTCACAGTGGCTTACACTTGCATCACATCTCATAAGCTTCACAACACACTGTGTCCAATATTTGCACAAAGATAAAATAAGTCATACTTTTGGTTTGTTTAATAGTTAAAACAAATTTACATTATTGCAATCAGTCGATAAAACATTGACCTTTACAATTATAAAAGCTTTTTACAAACATCTACTACTCTGCTTGCATGTCAGCAGACTGGGGTAGATCCTGCTGAAATCCTATGTATTGAATAAATACAGAATCCTTTTAAATAAAAAGTCGTTTTTGAATCGAGAATCGTGTTGAATTGAAAAAAAAAATAGATTTTGAATCGAATCGTGACCCCAAGAATCGATATTGAATCGAATCGTGGGACACCCAAAGATTCGCAGCCCTAACATACACTGTGATGGCCTCTGCGGTGTTCCACACCATCGTCTGCTGGGGTGCGAGGAGCATGGACAGAGACAGGAGCAGACCCAACAAAGCAACCAAGAGAGCCGACTCCACCCTCGGCATTAATTAGGAGACCGAGGTGTCCGATACCTGCTCATTCCGCAGCCCTGTCTCTTCTTTGCATCTCCTCCAGTCTCTCCAAACGGACTCTGGTGTGGCAGCGACCCAGCAGCTGGTCTCCATGGCCAAAAGGCTCCCGGGAGGCAGATCCAGAAGTTCACAAAAAAAAGCATGCTTCCTGGGCGCTTCCTGGGCGCTTCCCAGCTGCACTATTCTTACCTTGTTTTTGAGTATTAAAAAGGTTCCTACCTGCAGGCCATCTCCTATCTCTGCACATCGGTGTTCAAGACCGACAGAATGTAACCCATTTGTCTGATTAATAATAAATCATGTATCAAAGGTGTAAAGTTTGAATTTAAACTTAATTTTTCGAAGATAAACTTAAAGTATCTTTGGTAAAAAGACTAAGACTTATATTTTAAAACATTTATATTTCTAAATGATTAAAATGATTATATTTCATAAAAAAGTTTAATTAAAGGAAACAAGGACAGGCAACAAATGCTATTTTTCAAATGTTTATGGTTGTTAAAATTAAACTTTTAAATAGTTTTTATTAAATTTGCAATCAAACCCGGTGCGCCTAATGTACGGAATAATTCAGGTTTAGCTTACTGACCTCGAAGCAATATTATTTGGTACGTGGTGTAATGATAACTGTGAACAGTAGATGGCAGTCAAACATAAGAGATATGTGTAGACTACCCTATGATGGCAATATGACTCAAGTAAACAACCCAACATTTTTTATGTTCCATTGAAAATATAGAACATTACACACAGCGCTCAAAAATCTATCAACATGTTTTACTACGACTTTAGTAAGCTATGAAGCCGTGCTGCTCCGATGTGTTTCAACATACGGGTATTATTATGGAGTTTATATAAGGCAAGACATATTATCTTGCGTTTTGTTTCACAATATAATGCAAAAGCAACTTTTCTTACCTTCTGGTGCCTGCTGATCTGTATTTGGGATCTGCATAAATCCTGAAAAATGGTGCATGTCCGCATTTGTAGTCCGTGTCGACTCAGTAGTCGATAAGCTTCTTATTTTTCTCTATCTTCTTGTTATGGGACTTTCATCCTCCGCTGTTGCCATTTCTTATGTTAAGTAACGTGAAGTTCTTACTTTTATCCGTCAGTAAACTCGCCATGAAAGCGCTAAAACATACCGGTGTAGTGAGTTTACATTATTCACCCAAGGAACTTTAGTTATTACAGATTTCCAGTTGGACTGTTTTTCACGGCACACATTTCCGGTGTTGTTGTTTCCGGATGAGGTGATGCTGCTCCGTTATTGATCTAAGTAAAGTCTGAATGTCATTAAAACAGTTAGCGCCATCTTTTGACACTTCTTCCACTCCCGTCCTTGCATGCTACACCGCTACATCAAAGATGACGGGGAGAAGACGCTGCCGAAGGCACATTCGGAAGCGACTGTCAGAAAGCGGCTCAAAGATGACCTGTCAAACAAAATCTTTGCAACATTTTGACAAAAGAACCACCATTACATGTTCTATAGACCACAAGGAAGTGTTTTCAATTTAGTAAACGAAAATAATTTTATGACTACTTTAATGCGCCTTATATATGAAAAAAGATCCACAATTGACCATTCATCGGCAGTGCGCCTTATTGTCCAGAAAATACGGTACATTTTATTTCCTGGGGAGGCAAATAGAACCCTACAAAGACTTTTCAATTCTAGATACTACCAAGTACAGTAAATGTGAATCATTTCATGACCATTAAATGTATGCAACACGGCTAAATCATAAAGTACAGTAGGGAAAGCTCCTCTTGCAACACGAACGACTAATGATCCGCACCAAATTGAGACATATATACACACTTCAAAAGAAATTACCGCAGACATGGGAACTGATAAAGTGCTTCAGAACCAGAAAAAAATGCTCAAACCCCAAATACTTCAATCCATTGGAGACAATTAGTAGTAAAGACAGGAGATCGGAGACACGGATAGCAGGCGAGTCCCATCAGGACATCCGATGTTTGGTATTAGAGGGGACTAGCGTGGGAGATAAGGGACAGATTGGAATCTCAGTGGGATCGTAAATGATGTTGAAGGACTTTGAAACCACTAATGGACTGTTTGTGAAAATACACAATAAGTGCACAATGGCACACCTGTACTAGTAAAACAGTGTGGAATTATTTTTCCCAATTTATTTCTACACTCTCAAAAATAGAGGTATGATACAAGAACATTTTTAGGTATGTAATAATTACTGATATGATAAACTGTGGTAAAATTCATACCAGTCTCTAACTGTTAGTTGGTTGGTGTCTGTTTATTTCGAAGATGCATACAATTACGATATGATATATCACATATTTGTAGTTTTGCTTCATTACAGCATGTACGAAAATAAGTAATTCTACCGCTTTTCGTATTTGTAACAGCCTTTAACCTTTTTGATTCTTCTCTATTGTTTCAAACTGTAATTATCGTGAAACCGCTAGCTAGCCAAAAAGTTAGCTAACTAAAATGTAAACATGAATAAAAGACATTTTAAAGTTTTAAAAATAAAACTTGGTTAAAGTGTAATAATGTTGGTCACACTTTCACTCTGATGCGAAATGTACTGTACATATTGTTACATCCCTAGTACCTCTAGGTCATGGGTGTCAAACTCTGGCCCGCGGGCCAAATTTGTCCCGCCGTGTAATTTCATTTGGCCCTTGAGGCAATATCAAATTAACATTAGAGCTGGCCCGCCGGTATTATACAGCGGCGGTGCCGCTGTAACACTGCGTTCACCGCTAATACTCATACTTGCCAACCCTCCCGATTTTCAGTGCCCCTCTCGAAAGTTTCCCAGGGCAAAAATTCTCCCAAATTTCTCCTGAATTTCTCCTGATTTCCACCCGGACAACAATATTGGGGGCGTGCCTTAAAGGCACCGCCTTTAGCGTCCTCTACAATCTGTCGTCACGTCTGCTTTTCATCCATACAAACAGCGTGCCGGCCCGTGTTACATGATATATGCGGCTTCTACACACACATAAGTGAATGCAAGGCAAACTTGATCAACAGCCATACAGCTCACACTGAGGGTGGCCGTATAAACAACTTTAACACTGTTACAAATATGCGCCACACTGTGAACCCACACCAAACAAGAATGAAAAACACATTTCGGTTGAAAATCCGCACATAACACAATGTAAACACAACAGAACAAATACCCAGAAGCCCTTGCAGCACTGACTCTTCCGGGACGCTACAATATACACCCCTAGTTACCACCAAACCCCGCCCACCTGAGCCCCGACATGAATGAACTAGCATCGCAGAAAAGATCCCAGGTATCTGGCTTGGGCACATCAGATTAGATCAGCGTGTCTCAAACTGAACAGTAAAAAGGTCTGAATGGTTGATTTAGTCATTGTTATTTAATTTTCAAATTTATTAGCCTGTAGAAAAAGTTTATGTTGATAGTTACCTCAGAAGGCTGCAAATAGAAAAGAGGCATTACATTTTTTATTTAAATTTTATTTGATATACCTTTTTTTTCTGTTTGTTTTTTGAAAATTGATTTTGCACTAAGTTATATAATCGTTGCTTGTTCCATATTCAGTGTTAAAGCAAATCAGTGTAGCAAACGGAGCAATAATTAATGTTTTATTCATGCACTTTCTCTTGCTACTTCAAGATTTGAATGTTTGATTCATTCATTGTTATTTTTTTTCAAATTTATTATTAGCCTGTGGAAAAAGTTTATTTTGATATTTACCTCAGAAGGATGCAAACAGAAAAGAGGCATTCAATTTTTATTTACATTTTATTTGATATGCCATTGATATTTTATAATTATTATTATTAATATTTGAAACTCGATTTTGCATGTCACTATAAAGTTATATAAGCCTTGCTTGTTCAATATTCAATGCAAAACTTGTTTGGGTCCCTATTAAAAGGTTAATTTGTTCAAGCTCGGCCCGCGGCTTTGTTCACTTTTAAACTTTGGCCCACTCTGTATTTGAGTTTGGCACCCCTGCTTTAGGTACATTTTTAAAAAGATTGTTCTCCCAAAAGTATAATGTTGTTCCTTAACTATTATGAGTAGTATGTTAAATAGGGCATACCAAAAGTAGTATGAATAGGTGAGGCATTAAGGGCCATTTTATTGAAAATAATAACAATGATAATATAATTTTATATTGTTAGCATCTTTCATTATTGCAATAATCTCTATCAATTTCTAGTCATAATTTTTTACATTACCTTTAATGTAAAAACATTACATTTATTGTCAATTTTATCCTATAAGATTTTACCTATTTCAGATACTATTGTACCCTTTTAGGTACACGCTGTTACCTTTATTTTTGAGAGTGTGTATGTTTGTATAGCAATAATGTAGCAGTATTAACAAAAAATACATAAAAAAAAAAAATATATATATATACAAATATATATATACATATATATATATATATATATACATATACACACACACACAAACACACACACACATATATATATATATATATATATATATATATATATACACACACACACATATATATTTATGTGTGTGTGTGTTTATATATATATGTATGTATATATATATATATATATATATATATATATATATATATATATGAAGATAGATAGATGGATAGTACTTTATTGATTCCTTCAGGAGAGTTCCCTCAGGAAAATTAAAATTCCAGCAGCAGTATACAGAATTGAGAAAAAATTTAAAAAGTAAATAATGGGGGTATAAATGGAAATAAAATAGAAAATATAACAATGACAATAAAAATTAAAAAGCAACAATAACAGTAAAAATAAGAATATAACAACAGAAACTAGGCAGTAGTGACCATGTTATGAAAAGGTATTACACTTAAAACAAAATAAAATAAATTATCGTTTTGCATTCCCTGTCATCCTGATACCCACCTCTCACCCCCCAGAAAGGAGTTGTACAGTCCGATGGGACAAATGAGTTTTTGAGTCTATTAGTCCTGCACTTGGGATGATGAATATATATATATATATATATATATATATATATATATATATATATATATATATATATATATATATATATATATATATATATATATATAATATAAATATTAGGGCTGGGCAACGATTAAAAATTTTAATCGAAGTTAATCGCACTATTTCTCTGATTAATCGCGATTAACTGCATTGTATACGCAAAGCCCAATAATGAATTCAAAAGTAGTGTGTAGTGCACCTTTATTGGAATATTCTCCCACATGAACAAAAGCGCCAAAACATTTGTTGTGCAAACACAATTTAAATCAGTCCTTGTTAAACAGTAGCAGTTAAATAGCATATTTTATGAAAATCAACTCAAAAAATGTAAATACAAACATTTAAGCTTATTGCCACTGCCAGGGTATTTAAGTTATCCTGTTTGTTATGGAAAATAAATATAATCTACATACAAATCTCTGAGCCACAATCATAACATCTGAACAGGCAATTTCTGAGGTAAGAGCAGAAACATTTTTTTTTATCAGGGATCTTATGTTTAAAAAACCTATATCATAGCTAGTGGGCTGTTTTAGGGAATTTTTGATCAAATTATCCGTAGTAGCAATATTAATAATGTTGTGTGTATTCTGCGTAGTGCACTTAAAATAATTATGACCATATCTAGGAATTGATATGATGGGAATTTTCCGATTGTTTGATGTTATGAGCCAGGGAATAAAAGAACTACCCTACCCAGCATGCAACAGGAGTGACGAGCATCCGCAGTAGCCCGGTATAGGTTGTGTCGCCATGAGGGCATCTTGTATGTTGTGATATGCACGCTCTGAAAGCAAACGTTAAGAACTCAGCCAACACTCCTCGTCTGCATTATTGATAAATAGACAGACAACACATATACTCCGCTGCTTCACAGGCCGCTGGATGTAGCCGGCAAAGTATTCCCATGCTTGCTAGCCGGTCTAGCAAGCACGCGTCATTCAGTCCAAAACGGGCCGATCCATCCACATCCAGAATTGTCTGGCGGTCGTAAGTGATCCCGGAGTGACCACGATGTAAGCCAGCCATGACATTTGCAGAATTGTCCGCTATTTTTGCCAAATGTTCCATCTTTACCAAGAGCCCCTCGACGCCGGGCGACCCCATCTTGTTAAGAAAAGGCGTTAACAAAATAAAAGCATGTAAACAACATACGCAAATGTGCGATAAAATAATGGTCGGCGTTGATAGATTGATGAGTTAACTCATAATTAACGCATTAATTTGCCCACCCCTAATAAATATATATATAAAAAAAAAAAAAAAAAAAAAAATATATATATATATATATATATATATATATATACATATATATAATATATATAAATCCATCCATTCATTTTCTACATCTTAGAACCTTTGGGGTTGTGGGGGGCGCTGGTGCCTATCTCAGCTACAATCGGGCGGAAGGTGGGGTACACAGCGTACACCCTGGACAATATATATATATATGTAACCCACAATGTCACTGCCTCTCGACACACCCTTGGACTCTGCGTTGTGTTTTTAGTGTTTATAAGGTGGGTTGTTGTGCGGAGAGATTGGACACTGGACACAGTGGTTCTGGATTGTGGATGAGACCTTGTTGCATTTATTTGCTCACAGTAGTGGTCCTCTCTGGCTCTGGTCATTAAGCTTTTCAGTGGAAAAGAAGAACATTGTCAAAGATGGCGCCTAGACTATGGTGTCCACTGAGGGACAAAAAGGTGAGGTTTGCTGAACCCACAGGTAAAAATCAACAGAATAGCGACATCCAGTGCTCATAAAGAGGTACTGTCTTATACATTACCAGGCTACTGCCTTACATCTACCCCTTCTTTATTTGATGGCGTCCCTGCCATCAGATCAAACGTAAACAAAAAGCAAAAACTCCACTCTTTAACCAAAAGTGAGTGAGTGTGTGTGTGTGTGTGTGTGTGTGTGTGTGTGTGTGTGTGTGTGTGTGTTAAACATGCCCTTCTGGTCCTCTTGCTTTGGCCCTTTGCCACAACTTCTTGCCTCTCTCTATCTTCTGTTGTTCTTCATCCGATCTCAGAACTTGCGACTCAAGGCATAGCCTCTTTGGGGGCTGTCGATTTCTCGACGGGTTCCTTCTTGGAGCCACACCCTCTGGAGGTGCTTCGGCACAACTGAGAGGTGTGGCTTCCTCTTCTTTATCACTTATTTGCCCAGCCTCCACATACAATTTCTCCATCCCTGTGTGTTCAACCTGTCCGTTTACTGTCTCTGTATCATCCATCTCACATTCCTCTTCAATATCTTCCTCTGTCTCTCCTCTATCTTGCTCCTCCATTTCCTCTGTATCCGCTCCCTCGTGATCCTCTTCCACATCTGACTCCACATCATTTGTCATCACTTCACCGGCCTGTTCCACTGGCAGAAACATACACTGTGTAAGGAGGTTGCGGTGGACCACTCTCTCTGGTTCACCATCTTCTGGTCGAACTACATACACCGGTATATTGGGTTGCTTCTTCACCACAATGTATGGACGAGACTCCCACTTGTCTCCCAGTTTCTGCCGTCCTTCCACATGACACTTTTTGACCAGGACTCGGTCCCCTGCACTGAAGACTTGACTCTTTGCTTTTCGGTCATAGTATTTTTTCTGCTGATCTTTCGCATGGTGAGAAGCCTGATTAGCCAGGGCATAGGCTTGTGACAGACTGTCATGTAGAGTTTGGACGTACTCACTATATCCTCCTTGCTCATTGGTGGAAGGAAGACCAAAGACCAGGTCGACTGGGAGCCGGGGGTGCCTACCGAACATCAGGTAGTATGGTGCATAACCAGTCGAGTTGTGACGTGTGCAATTGTAGGCATGCGTCATTGCATCCAAGTGCTCATGCCAGCGGGGTTTCAAGTGAGGCTCTAGTGTCCCCAGCATGTCCATGAGGGTCCGGTTGAACCTTTCCGTGCCCCCATTGCCCTGTGGGTGGTAGGGGGTGGTGTGGGTCTTAGTGATGCCCGTACACTTGCACAGTTCCTTCACGATAGCACTTAAAAAATTGCGTCCTTGGTCTGCCAACAATTTCTCACAAAAACCAAACCGGCAGAAGAAGTTTTTCCACAGTACCTTCGCAACTGTGTTGGCCTTCTGGTCTTTAGTGGGATAGGCCTGGGTGTATCGTGAGAAGTGGTCAGTAACAACGAGCACATTTTCAATGCCACCTTTTGACTTCTCCAGTGTCAAAAAGTCCACACACACCAGCTCCATGGGGGCACTGGTGTGAATACTGACCAGGGGAGCCCTGAGGCCTGCAGTTGGGGTCTTTCTGAGGCAGCACCTCTGACACTGTTCACACCAAGTCTTGATTTCCTGGAACATTCTTGGCCAGTAGAATCTCTCCCTTATCATCTGCAAGGTCCTCTCAAATCCTAAATGCCCTGAGTCATCATGCAGAGCAGTCTTGACGGATGCGCGCAGCCGTTCTGGCAGTACCAGCTGCTCTACTACTTCCCTTTGACCATCTCGTACACGGCGGTACATGATACCGTCTCGTATCACTAACCTCCTCCACTCCTTTAAGAGAAGGCACACTTGCCCACCACCACTGATCCTCTCACTGCGACTTGGCTTCTGGTTCAGGCTTTTAGAGTGCAGGACAGGGCCGACGGCAGGATCTTCCTTCTGGGCTGCACGGATCTCCTGTTTTGTCATGGCAGGTAATGACTCTGTTCCCACATCCATATAGGGCTCACTGGGCTTGTGTGATAGAGGTTCTTGGATGTCAGGTTCCTCTGGGGCAGTATTGTTCACATCCGGGGAGCTCTCCTGTCCATGGCTCTCTTGTCCATGGGTGGGCCGGTTCTCTTCATGGCCTAAGTTACTGGCCCTCACCCGCTGGGGACAGGTGTGTAAGACTTGCGTGACCTCCTGGTTGGACATACGGGAGAGTGCGTCAGCATTTGCGTTACTCTTTCCTCTTCTATACTGGATGTCAAAGTCGAACGCCGACAGTCGAGACACCCACCGCTGTCCTGTAGCATCCAGCTTAGCTGAGGACATCACATACTTGAGAGGGTTGTTGTCTGTCTGGACTGAGAATCTACGCCCATAGAGATGGTCGTAGAACTTATCTGTCACTGGCCACTTCAGAGCGAGGAACTCAAGTTTGTGTGCAGGATATCGGGTCTCTGTTGGACTCAAGCCACGGCTGGAGTAGGCTATGACTCTCTCGACTCCACTCTGGACCTGCACCAAGACAGCGCCAAGGCCCTCTCCTGACGCATCAGTTTGAATAGAAAGGGCCGGCTGAAATCTGGATACCCCAGCACTGGAGCAGTTGTCAACTTCTCTTTCAGTGTCTGAAAGGCCTCCTCACACTCATGAGTCCACATGAAGGGTGGGTCAGGACCCGGGCTCTTCTTATGCCCCCTCTTCTTCTTTCTGGGGTCACCGCTAGTGAGGCGGTATAGAGGTGCTGCTATCATGGAGTAGCCGTTCACGTACCGTCTGTAATACCCGGCTAGGCCCAAGAATTGGAGCACTTCTTTCCTATTTGTGGGCCTCACCCAGTCCTTAACCCTGCTGATTTTCTCTGGGTCTGTCCTGATCCCCTCTGCGGACACCAAGTGACCCAAATACTGCACCTCTTGTGTCACAAGCTGGCACTTTGAGGGTTTCAACTTCAAGCCATGCTCCTTGAGTCGATCAAACACCAGCTGCAACCTCTCCAGGTGCTCATCAAAGGTTTTTGAGAATATGATCAGATCATCTAAGTAGATGAGGAGGTGAGTGAAGTTCAGATCTCCAAAGCAGCAGGTCATCAGTCGCTGGAAGGTGGACGGAGCGTTTTGCAGCCCAAAAGGCATTCTGTTTGCCTCAAACAGCCCCATAGGAGTACTGAACGCTGTCTTGTGTTTGTCGTGCTCCGCCACCTCCACCTGCCAGTAACCAGATGTGAGGTCAAGGGTGGAGAAGTACTTCGCTTGCCCCAGGGCCTCCAGAGCTTCCTCTATTCTGGGCAGAGGGAATGCATCTCTGGTGCTGTAGGAGTTCAGCTTTCTGTAGTCCACACAAAGCCTTAGTGACCCATCTTTCTTGGTTACAATCACTACTGGCGAAGCATATGGGATCTTACTAGGCCTGATGACCCCTGTTGCCTCCATGTCCATCAACAACTTCCTCACATCTTGCCACTGTGAGGGGGGAATCTTGCAGTAGGGCAGTCGGAAAGGGGTAGAATCGACAAGGGGAATTTCATGCGTTATGGTTTTTGTGTGGCCATAGTCCATGGAATGCTGGGAGAACACACTTCCATTTTTCTCCACCAGCTCTTTAAGGAGGGACCGCTGGTGCTCATTCTCTACCGCTGCTTCACTGAGGTCCACCCCACCACCTGCCACAACTTGATCCAAACTCAGACAGGCCTCTTCACTCTCAGCCTTATCAGGTTCACCTGGCCTCTTGTCAGGAAACTCTACAACATTTTCCACCACGACTGCATTGGCCAAATGTGTATGGGGCTTTATGGTGATAGCATGTTGAGACAGATTCATCACCCTAACAGGGGTGCAGCCTTTCTTTACATCAGTAAGGACTTTGGAAACCAATAGGTCTTGGGGGAGACGCAGGAAAGGGTGGCCTTCAATGAGGGCTGTGTAAGTCTTTCTTTGTGGGCCAACTTTGATCCTACACTGCAAATCCATCTCCTTCCCTCCAGGGATGCTTATTTTGCGTCCAGCGTACACAACAGGGCCAACTGTGTCATCCGTTACATTATGTTCTGTGTTCAGAATTTCCAGCAGGGCAGTGTACCACTCTGGATGGCTTTGCTTGACACGGTGAATGAACTGCTGGCCATAGGATGCTTGGAGGTGGCTCCTGGAGGCCCGAATGACATTAGTGCCCACAAGCAGAGGAACAGAGGAACGATATTTAGAATCAGGGACCACGAAAGCCGGCACAGCCTCAAACTCTCTCCCCAGCATTTTCAGGTTAATGTGTAAGACACCATGGTAAGGCACATTCTGGCCGGCTGCCCCCTCTATAGGTATTTTAGAAGGCTTCAGCCTTTGTTCCCGAAGGGTGGGGTGGTTGCGCCAGTAGTTGTGAGTAATACTGGTAATCTGGGAGCCAGAGTCTATGAGTGCCTTGCATTTTACCCCATTGACTTCCACCTCCCCCTCATTCCTGGGGCCCACTAGGGGGGTATCCTCTCCTCCATCATCAGTTCCGCTCACCTGTAATGGGGACACTTGCTGCTCACCCATGGTTGCCCCGGTAACCATGGGCTCTAGGCGTTTAAATGTTGTGCTGAGGGAGCTGTGTTTCCCTCCACAGGGGTCACAGGCTGGGGTTGCTGAGCCAAGGACAGGCTGGGATCTGGGAGAGCTGCTCTGCAGACCCGGGCAATGTGTCCTAGTTTCCCACACCGGTAACATGTCACACTGGAGCCCTGTACTGTAGTCCTTGGTGATGACTGGAATCTTTGTGGGGGGGCTGCAGGAGAGACAATGCGTGAGACAGCAGGCGGTACAGTGGGTGAGCCAGCAGGCTGGACAGTGGGTGGGACCAAAATTCTTGATTCGAGGTAAGACAACATGGCCATCTGTTGCTCTTGGCTTAGAGCCAATTTCTGTACAATCTCTCTCAACTCTGACAGTTCTGAGTTCTGTTTCGTTGTCTCCGTCTTCTCATTAGTACCACACTCAGGTGTGCCATGTACCTGGGCATATGCTTTCTTTGTCTTGTGCTGTGGTTGGAACTTCTTCGTTTCTTTTGCTAGATCTCTGAGCTCCTGTTGCAGCTCTCGGAAGCTCAATAGCCGGGGCTTCATTGGCGAAATTCGGGCATACGTCTCCTCATCTTCAAGCCCCCTTAAGAACTGCCGGGTGAGTTTGCTATCACGGTCGGGGAAAGGCCTGCCTCCTCTCTCACTGTCTTCAACAGCTCGCAGTGTTGCCTCCAGTGCTATGACATATGAGCAACAAGACTCTCCAGGCCTCTGGATTCGTTCATAGAAGTCGGCTAGTGGATTTAGAGAGCCATATGTGTCACTGTATTCCGCCCTCAATTCCTCAAATGCTTTCTCAGGGGTTTGGTCATGGGGAGGTAGGTTCAACACCAATCTTCTGGCTTCACCATCCAGGTGTCGCACTACTGTGGAAAAGCGGAGGTGCATGGGAAGCTCTATGGCCTCCAGGAGATA
This sequence comes from Nerophis ophidion, assembly GCF_033978795.1. NCBI lineage: Eukaryota > Metazoa > Chordata > Actinopteri > Syngnathiformes > Syngnathidae > Nerophis > Nerophis ophidion. The sequence continues at coordinate 41,569,775 of NC_084623.1, forward strand.
CTGCATGTCACGAATCCAGTCCTCCACATGCATCTTGCTATCAGAATGTCCAGTGAAGATTTGGACATTTTTAACCTGATGAGTCTGCAGGAAGCCACCATAGGCAGCGGGAGGACTCGGTTGGGCTTTGGCGCTTCGGCTGTTTGGAGCGAAGAATGGAGGTAGAGGTGTGGATTGGGGGAGTGCATTAGGATACACGTTGACTCTGGGATCAGAAGCAGGTGTCCATGGATGTGCTGGGGCGGGGCCATGGAGAGGGGCTGCATGATCAAGGGTTTGTGTGAGGATAGTGGGGTACATTCTGGCTTGAGGATCTGGAGTTGGCATTTGAAAGTATACTGGGGCAGGGGTGTGAGGGGAAGCTGTATCATAAATAGCTTGTGGGAGGGCATGGGGATACAGACTGGCTTGGGGGTGGGCAGCAGGTGTCTGTAGATGTGCTGGAGCCGAGGCATGGGAGGGGGTTGCGTAACCAACATTTCCATGATTCACATTCATAGGGATAGGGCCTCTTTCGCCAGTTGCAGGCGGGTCATCTCATTGTGGGCCAGGGACTGAGAGTGGTGTTGGACAGGAGGGTTGGTCGAAAGGTTCATTTGGGTGTTTCGAGAATTCGGCATAGGGAGCTGGGGTGCATGGGTGGAATCTGAATTACTGGTGTAGGTCATGGGGCTAGGATGAGCAGCCTGGATTTGGGCGGGAGTTGGGAGTCTGTAGCCTGACCTGCCGATCTGGTGGCGCGGCAATGTGGACACATTAGCTGGGGTATGCGGTGACAGAGTTGGGGGTGGCGGCGTAAGCTGCCAGCCCTGCCCTGAGTACTGAGTTTGGTGCTGCTGCTGAGGGCTAGGGGAGCTGAGGAACATGTTTGTATGCTTTGGCCGCGCCGACTCTGCTGCTGCTTCACTGTACTGGCATCAGCCGTTGCTCCTTCATCCTGAATATGGAATTGTGTGGTATGGGGAGGGTCATGGCTGGTTGTATGGCCTGTGCCCTCCAGGCCAGTGTAGTCACTCCACATCTTCAGTTAGTTTAACTGGGGCCAAGGGCTTGGGCAGTGAAATAGGTGGTATGTCTGTGTATGTTGTAGGTGTATAGTGAAGTGCAATGAAAACAATAAAAAGAAAAAGAGGACAAACAACAACAATAGTAACAAATATCAATCTGTGCATAAAATTCACATTAACCAAACAATTAGTCAGTACACAGCTCTGTGTGTCTAACTCAAGGCATATGAACCAAGTAGACAACAAATAATACTCATATAGTTGTCACTTCAATATTCTCTCACAGAATATAGCATTTTTTTTTCTTTTCTTGTTCTTTCTCAATTCATTAAGCTGTTCAGTTTATAGGATACCATATAAAGTCATTCAATGAAAATAACTTTCATAGCACTGAAAGGATATGTTGAAGGTGGATAATCTTCTCATACAGCTCAGTAGTAGCTCAGTCCACCACATGGACCGATCCATTCACAGAGGATACAGTTCAGTTTAGCAGCACGTCTGGGGATGCTACTGTCAGTCTCTCTTCGGTCTTAGAATTACCACAATCCGGGTCACGGCACCAAAGATGTAACCCACAATGTCACTGCCTCTCGACACACCCTTGGACTCTGCGTTGTGTTTTTAGTGTTTATAAGGTGGGTTGTTGTGCGGAGAGATTGGACACTGGACACAGTGGTTCTGGATTGTGGATGAGACCTTGTTGCATTTATTTGCTCACAGTAGTGGTCCTCTCTGGCTCTGGTCATTAAGCTTTTCAGTGGAAAAGAAGAACATTGTCAAAGATGGCGCCTAGACTATGGTGTCCACTGAGGGACAAAAAGGTGAGGTTTGCTGAACCCACAGGTAAAAATCAACAGAATAGCGACATCCAGTGCTCATAAAGAGGTACTGTCTTATACATTACCAGGCTACTGCCTTACATCTATATATATATATATATATATATATATATATATATATATATATATATATATATATATATATATATATATATATATATATATATATATATATATATATATATATATATATATATATATATATATATATATATATATATATATATATATTGGCTTCACGGTGGCAGAGGGGTTAGTGCGTCTGCCTCACAATACGAAGGTCCTGCAGTCCTGGGTTCAAATCCAGGCTAGGGATCTTTCTGTGTGGAGTTTGCATGTCCTTACCGTGAATGCGTGGGTTCCCTCCGGGTACTGCGGCTTCCTCCCACTTCCAAAGACATGCACCTGGGGATAGGTTGATTGGCAACACTAAAAATTGGCCCTAGTGTATGAATGTGAGTGTGAATGTTGTCTGTCTATCTGTGTTGGCCCTGCGATGAGGTGGTGACTTGTCCAGGATGTACCCCGCCTTCCGCCCGATTGTAGCTGAGATAGGCGGCAGCGCCCCCCGCGACCCCAAAAGGGAATAAGCGGTAGGAAATGGATGGATGGATATATATATATATACACACACACACACACACACACACACACACACAGTGTGTGAATGTGAGTGTGAATGTTGTCTATCTGTGTTGGCCCTGCGATGAGGTAGCGACTTGTACCCCACCTTCCCCCCCTATTGTAGCTGACCGCGACCCCAAAAGGGAATAAGCGGTAGAAAATGGATGGACATATATATATAGATAGATATATGTATATATATATATAGGTATATATATATATGTGTATATATATATATATATGTATATATATATATATATATATATATATATATATATATATATCATATATATATATATATATATATATATATATATATATATATATATATATATATATATGCATATATTGTAGCTGACCGCGACCCCAAAAGGGAATAAGCGGTAGAAAATGGATGGACATATATATATAGATAGATATATGTATATATATATATATATATGTATATATATATATATATATATATATATATATATATATATATATATATATATACCGGTATTTTTTTTTTCAAAACTATCTTTGGTATCGACATTGGGGTCGACCCGCTTATCCAGTGTCATGTCCATACAATTCCAGCTTTTGCAACAGTGGCCTCTAGCGGAGAATCTCGCAAGATGCCGAACAAACAAACCATATGTTAAATATGAAATTAATTTGAACCATAAAGAAATACAAATATCCAGTGTATGTTAGCTTGTTGATTTTTAACACTGTATATTTTTAACTATTGACAAACCAGCAAAAGCAAGCACGTAGAATATATCATTAACAGTGAAGAAGAAACAATGAATAAAAAAGGACAAGGTTTGCTCTTTATACACATAAAATCTAGTAATAATGTGACTTTAAACAAACATATTTTATTTCCTAACTATTTAAAGATCCATCAGCTGCACTTCCTGATACACCTGTTTGTCAGGTAGTCTTCCTTCTGCGACGCAACGCGGACTTTGAGTCACGACCAACGAAACAATGGATGTACATTTTGTATATTTTTGACGCATTTTTGTTAAATTTTTGTTTACATTTTGAATTTACTAGCAGTGGATGTTTTTTTTTTAAACTCCAAAAATGTGTCGATTAATGTGCCACAGGAATTACTCACTGGAAGTCGTGTTGCTGCTTTATTTGCTAGCTTGTTTCGGTGAGTAAACACGCCATACTTCGTCTTATTATTAGCATTTTAAGCACTTTTAAGAGTTGTTCCACCCACGGTTATGTAAGTTATTTCTGTTGTTCATTTTAGAAATGACCAAATATGTTTCCGAAAAAACATCGAAGGTGGGCGGCACACATTTCGTAGTCTTACACAGTACATCATAATATTTTCAGAACTACACTCCCACTTCTACAACTACATACAAAACACAGTTTTTCACATTTATTTATTGTTAAAGTACAAATATATATACAACCCAACAGGCATTGACAGTCGGTCAGGGGTGTCCAAAGTGCATTTTCATTGTACTTAGGCACATTTGTAAAAACAAACAATAATACATAAAAACACAAGGGAATAAGCGGTCGAAAATGGATGGACAGACAACACAAATGAAGGAAAAAGAGCTAAAAGGCGTAATCAATCAATCAATGTTTATTTATATAGCACAAAATCACAAGTGTCTAAAAGGGCTGCACAAACCACAACCACATCCTCGGTAGGGCCCACATAAGGGCAAGGAAAAACTCACCCCAGTGGGACATCGACAACCACAGCAGTGGTTCTCAAATGGGGGTACACGTACCCCTGGGGGTACTTGAAGGTATGCCAAGGGGTATGTGAGATTATTTAAAAATATTCTAAAAATGGCAACAATTCATAAATCCTTTATAAATATATTTATTGAATTATACCTCAACAAAATATGAATGTAAGTTCATAAACTGTGAAAAGAAATACAACAATGCAATATTCAGTGTTGACAGCTAGATTTTTTGTGGACATGTTCCATAAACATTGATGTTAAAGATTGATTTGATTGTAGCTGAGATAGGCACCAACGCCCCCCGCATCCCCAAAGGGAATAAGTGGGAGACAATGGATGGATGGATGTTTAGAATTAAGTTCATGAATCCAGATGGATCTCTATTACAATCCCCAAAGAGGGCACTTTAAGTTGATGATTGCTTCTATGTGTAGAAATCTTTATTTTTAATTGAATCACTTGTTTGATTTTCAACAAGTTTTTTGTTATTTTTATATCTTTGTTTCCAAATAGTTCAAGAAAGACCACTACAAATGAGCAATATTTTGCACTGTTATACAAGTTAATAAATCAGAAACTGATGACATAGTGCTGTATTTTACTTCTTTATCTCTTTTTTTCCCCAACCAAAAATGCTTTGCTCTGATTAGGGAGTACTTGAATTAAAAAAAAATTTCACAGGTGGTACATCACTGAAAAAAGGTTGAAAAATACTGCCCTAGGGAACCGAAAGCAATGGATGTCGAGCGGATCTAACATGATATTGTGAAAGCCCAATCCATAGTGGATCTAACATAACCGTGAGAATCCAGTCCAAAGTGGATCCAATATAGTAGCGAGAGTCAAGTCCAAAATGGAGCCAGCAGGAGACAATCTCAAGCGGAGGCGGATCAGCAGCGCAGAGATGTCCCCAACAGATACACAGGCGAGTGGTCCATCCTGGGTCCCGACTCTGGACAGCCAGTACTTCATTCATGGCCACCGAACCGAACCCCCTCCACAAGGGAGGGGGGGACATAGGAGAGAAAGAAAAGAAACGGCAGATCAACTGTTCTAAAAAGGGGGTCTATTTAAAGGCTAGAGTATACAAATAAGTTTTACGATTAGACTTAAATGCTTCAACTGAGGTAGCCTCTCAAACTGTTACCGGGAGGGCATTCCAGAGTACTGGAGCCCAAATAGAAAACGCTCCATAGCCCGCAGACTTTTTTTGGGCTCTGGGAATCACTAATAAGCCGGAGTCCTTTGAACGCAGATTTCTTGCCGGGACATACGGTACAATACAATCGCCAAGATAGGCTGGAGCTAGACTGTGTAGTATTTTATACGTAAGTAGTAAAACCTTAAAGTCACATCTTAAGTGCACAGGAAGCTAGTGCAGGTGAGCCAGTATAGGCGTAATATGATCAAAATTTATTGTTCTTGTCAAAAGTCTAGCAGCCGCATTTTGTACCAACTGTAATCGTTTATTGCTAGACATGGGGAGACCCAAAAATAATATGTCACAGTAATCGAGACGAGACAAACTTATGGATAATGGATAAATTAAGGAAAAAGAGTTAAAAGGCGTAATGTAAGGAGCAAAAGTTTGGATGGTGATATTAATAACACAGAGTGACATGTAGGTTGTTTTTGTTGACAAATATTTACTTGAGTTAATTTTTGTGTTTTCTTATGAAATGTAAACATTTTAAAATGCCCCCGCATCTTTTGATGTTTAAGTATGTTTCAGGTTCCATAATGGCACCAGTGCTCATATAAACACAGGTAAAAGACCAAAACAAGTAGATATCAGTGCTTCTTTTTGGTGTTAAATTAATAGGATAGGATATCATTTATTAACTTCCCAATGGGGAAATTCTGTGGTTGCAGTTAGGGCTGGGCGATATGGCCTTTTTTTAATATCTCGATATTTTTAGACCATATCGCGATACACGATATATATCTCGATATTTAGCCTATGCCATGAATTAACACTTGATACATATAATCACAGCAATGTGATGATTCTATATGTCTACATTAAAACATTCTTGTTCATACTGCAATAATGCTCGTTTTAAACTTTCATGCAGAGGGAAATCACAAGTAAGTCATTTGACCAAAGATGTATTTGTTAAAAAGTTTTTAAGCGGTGCCACAAACATTCATGTCATTTCAAAACAGAAAGTGCAAGATTGTCAGGGACATTTTAAAACAAGTTTAGTGCACTTTTGTGCATGATGTCACTAAGATGACAACAACAACACGGCCGGAGACGGAAACAGACCCAACAAAGCAACCAAGAGAGCTGACTCCGTTCTAGGCTGCCCACTCGCTCTCGGCCAATGTCAGGTCCGCGCCAATGATCAAGAATCCGCCCAGGGAGACCGAAGTGTTAGACATGTGCCCATTCAGCCAGGTCTCCGTAACGTTCAACGCTAGCTCCGCAACCCTGTCTCTTCCTCTGCATGTCCTCCAGTGTGGCAGAGAGCTAGGAGCTGACCAGTGATAGCCAAAAGGCTCCCCCGAGGCAGATCTAAAAAAAAAAAGCACAGTAGAAGTCACGAAAGTACCCCTTGTTGCGCAGTCCCAAAAGGTTCCTGTCCCAAAAGGCAAAAAACACATGAAAACAAAAGGGCAACATCAAGGACATAAAGGAGGAAACAAGAGACCAGAGCTCCTGCAACCAGCAGCCACTACAGTGCCGTCTTGCAAAGAAAAAACAAGTGCTTGAAAGTGATATTGTGTTAGTAGTTATGCTGCGTTTCATATACCTTGGAAATTGGAAGTCGGAGCTAAGTTATCAACGTTCCAGTTACGAGGTCAGAAATCGAGATGGCCCCATCCACAAAAGCGTTTGCACTTGCCTTGTAAGAATATGAACAACTAATGGGGAAATATGCACTGTTTCTGCATTAACTTTAGAATTTGAGGCAAGCAACACGTGACAAAGAAGTTGGGAAAGGTGGCAATAAATACTGATAAAGTCCAGGAATGCTCATCAAACATTTATTTGGAGCATCCCACAGGTGAGTAGGCTAATTGGGAACAGGTGGGTGCCATAATTGGGTATAAAAACAGCTTCCCAAAAAATGCTCAGTCTTTCACAACAAAGGATGGGGCGAGGTACACCCCTTTGTCCACAACTGCATGAGCAAATAGTCAAACAGTTTAAGAACAACGTTTCTGAAAGTGCAATTGCAAGGAATTTAGGGATTTCAACATCTACGGTCCATAATATCATCAAAAGGTTCAGAGAATCTGGAGAAATTACTCCAACGTAAGCTGCATGGCCGGAAACCAACAATGAAAGACCGTGACCTTCGATCCCTCAGACGGCACTGTATCAAAAACCGTCATCAATCTCTAAATGATATCACCACATGGGCTCAGGAACACTTCAGAAATCCACTGTCACTAAATACAGTTTGTCGCTACATCCGTAGGTGCAAGTTAAATCTCTACCTTGCAAAGCGAAAGCCATTTATCAACAACATCCAGAAACTCCGCCGGCTTCTTCATTGTTTCTTCCAACAATGAAGAAAAACTTTTTTTTCCATCAAATAATTTTTGTTCTTTATCGATTTTGTTTATCGCAACATTTATTGATATCGTTTTATCTGCCAGCCCTTGCTGTGTCTTGCATTTATCTTTCTGATTGTATAAGGGCATATTTCCCATATAGTTCCAAATGGTGATTAATCATGATGAAATAATTAAAATGTATGTAATTGAATAGAAATTATTAAACTAAAGTAAATAATAAATTAGTACAAGAAAGACATTAGGAGCACATACATAAAAATATATAGATCAGGGCCAATTTTCACTCACTTAGGGTACTTTTCTCCTGTTGGCGCCTCAGTTCAGTTCAGTTTCTGTTTATTTTGAAAATGCACACAATATAATGTAATGCATCACATATTTCCAGTTGTTTCATTACAGCATGTCCGAAAAGGAGTGGGAACAAGCACAGCTTATTTAATCCTACCCCTTTTAATATCATAGCAATTTTATCCTATTGTCTACACGTTTGAAGTTATACATCTTATTCGTATTCTCCAATTCAGAATGCGGACATGCCAACTCCGCGTGAAGGAGACAAATACACACGCGTGACTTGTAAATGAAGGTGCGGATAATTTAATTACTGAGGAAGCCTTTGCCTACACACCTTTTGTGGCTGTGTGAAAATAATGAAACATGGACTTTTCGTAACTTACCATTGAAATGGGTAATTAGAAAATGTACAATTTAAAACCGGGTAAAAAATCTGTGAAGTGATGACCGTGAAAAAGATAGCACTTTAAATTTGAATAGACCATATCCATCCAGGCTGCAGTTGTCTGGGTGGGTGTTGTCATTGTGATGTAGTGTGTGCATGCACGTTACAACAGCATTTTCTTCCTGGCTGGATGTGAATAGTAATCCGTAAATGAAATTTTGCTTCACTTGTTATTTAGTGTAGCCACCCTGATGTTATTATGTGTGATAAGAGTTTTGTCAAAGCGGCTTGCACTGACAGCTGTTCTGTGTGCGGTTCCCAGAGTTGACAACTGACAACTGTCCAAAAACAATTAAATTATGATAAAACATGTTTTGATAATCTGCTTGCTACATTTTTGCTGATCTGCTCAGTAAATCAATTGTTGATGATCACCTACTTGTCCTCGTTAGAGTGTCTGATACAGTACAGTATGTATGTATTGCCATTTAAATAGTCACAACGTTCAATGATGACTTCAAGGTTTATCCAAAATTGTATGCATTTAAAGTCGGTTAACCCAATATCCAAACGCGGCCGATTTGCGTCGTCGACTCCTGACGTGGTTGCGTTCTCCTTTCCTACTCACACAGAAACACGGCCAGGTAAATAATGTGCATTTTAATTTTTGATAGGTAATTTAGAGTGGTATCATGGTGCTTTTATATTCCTCTCATTAGATGTTTTCAGCTATCTCAATTGAGGTAATCAGAACAGATTTTATAGTTTTCTGAAAGTTTATTTTACTATTTTACTATGGGTGGTGTACACTGTCTCCAAACTTCAAGTGCAATATAATGATTCACCTTCCTGGGACGCCTCACTTATAGCTGCCTCAGAAGTGTGTTGACTAGAGGCAAAAGTATTTAAGTCAACGAGAGAATACACCAAAGGCCAGCTTTCACAGTGAACGGTCACATTTCAGGGATGCACCAACCAATGCGCAGGTGACAGAGCAGAAGCCGCGTTTATGCCCACCATTTTCCACTAAAGCGCACAGGAGAATATGGCCTTTGAATGAAGTTGCTTGACATTGCTCTATCTGCTCCTTTTCGCAGCTCTTTCTCGTGTTTCTTCCATCACTGTGAGTTCTCCAGCTGAGCTCCATGCATCCACAGGGGACACCGTCTCACTGTCCTGCACTTTCAGTTCTATTAGCCGGCCGACCAGCAAGATGATGATCGACTGGTCGTACCGACCTCAGACTGGGGGACCGCCAGAGACAGTGAGTGAAGATTACATAAATGCAAATACAATGTTCACATACTGAGGAAAATAAAACTTGTACTCACAATGATCTAAAACTTTTACTATATACACAAAATATCTATTCCTCTAAATCTGTGTTAGTGAGCATTTCTTCTTTGCCAAAATAATCCACCCCACTTCACAGTGATGGCATATCAAGATGCTGATTAAACAGCATGTTCATTGCACAGCCGTGCCATAAGCTTCCCACAATAAAAGGCCACTCTGAAATGTGCAGTTTTATCTCAGCATGAGGCCACAGATGTCGCAGGTTTTGAGGTTGGCCTGCTGACTGCAGGAATGTCCACCAGAGCTGTTGCCATTGAATTTAATGTTCATTTCTCTACCATAAGGCATTTCCAAATGCGTTACAATTTGGCAATACATCTAACTGGCCTCACAACTACACCAGCCTAGGACCTAAACACCAAGTGCCCCTCCATGATCGTTTTAGACCAGCCACTTGGACAGCTGTTGCAACAATTGGTTTACATAACCAAATAAATTCTGCACAAACTGATAGAAACCGCCTCACAAAGCTCATCTGTATGCTTGTTGTCCTCACCGGGGTCTCGACGTGACTGCAGTTTGTCTTTGTAACCGACTTAGTGGGAAAATGCTTACATTTAATGGCGTCTGGCACATTGGAGAGGTGTTCTCTTCACTGATAAATCCCGGTTTTCACTATTCAGGGAAGATGGCAGACAGCGTGTGTGGCGTCGTGCAGGAGAGCTGTTTGCTGATGTCAACGTTGTGAATCGAGTGGCCCATGGTGGGGTTGGGGCTAGTATATGGGCAGGCGTATGTTATGGACAGCGAACTCAAGTGCATTTTATCTATGGCATTTTGACTGCACAGAGATACATTGACAAGATCCTTAGGCCCATTGTTGTGCCCCCAGACCATCACCTCATGTTGCAGCATGACAATGCATGGCCCCATGTTTCAAGGATCTGTAAACAATTCCTGGAAGCTGAAAACATCCCAGTTCTTGCATGGCCAACATACTCACCGTAAATGTCACCCATTGAGCTTGTTTGAGATGCTGTGGATCGGCATATACGACAGCTTGTTCCAGTTATTGCCAATATCTAGCAACTTCGCACAGCCACTGAAGAGTGGAACAACAATCCACAGGACACAATTAACAACCTGATCGACTCCATGCAAAGGAGATTTGTTGCGCTGCATGAGGCAAATTGCAGTTCCTCTCTAAGTCCAGTCTAGGTGTACTTGGAAGCAAAATGTGCCACCAGCTCCCTCACTCAACTTTGCACACCGTATTCCACGCTGCCTTTCAGGTAACAACCTGCGGGTAAGATAAATTGCAATATTCATCTGCGTTTATACCTAATTAAATGCTGCGGTATTTTTTGTCATTATTCTCGTGTTAATTTGTTACATTCGACAGCCCTAGTGTATTTAGGGCGATATATAAATGATAAATGGGTTGTACTTGTATAGCGCTTTTCTACCTTCAAGGTACTCAAAGCGCTTTGACATTACTTCCACATTTACCCATTCACACACACATTCACACACTGATGGAGGGAGCTGCCATGCAAGGCGCTAACCAGCACCCATCAGGAGCAAGGGTGAAGTGTCTTGCTCAGGACACAACGGACGTGACGAGGTTGGTACTAGGTGGGATTTGAACCAGTGACCCTCGGGTTGCGCACGGCCACTCTTCCACTGCGCCACGCCGTCCCTACATGTCCCTATATGTATTTACGAACCCTATACGTCCCTATATGTATTTACGAACCCTTCTATTTGTGAATTTTTCGGTTTACAAACTTTTAGATTGCGCCAAAGCCTCTGTGTGTGAAATAGATGTAGGGGAAATAATCGATCTTTAGATGCATTGTAATTGGGACAAGAACAATTAGTTAACATTGACGATAGATGTATTTATTGTAAATAAAGCAATACAGGCAGTTCTAAAATTTGGCTGACTGCTGCGAGCCACCTCACCGAGAGATCCAACCAGCTCCTTTATTATAGGGCTCTTATGTTCCACTTTTGCACACATTTCCATTAATTTAACCAATGTGGAAATTAATTGTATTGTTTCTTATTACAAATGCGCTGTTTTTTAAAGTTGTAAGTAATAAACGCTTATCCAGTGAAACGAAAATAAATGTAAAAGTGCATCAATATATATGTATATATAAATTAAAGCTGTATTGATAATTGATTTTCAATTGACTCGTAGCTCCTGAATTGTAGTCCTAATGGAATCGGGAGGTGCCCAATGATTCCTATTACTAGTGTGAACCATGTCTCTATGTACGAATGCTTCTTTCATTAATTTTGTGCCCCGCTGAAAAACATTTTGTGCTTGCTCGTATTGAAGAGATTGAGATACCGCAGCAGGTTTTTTATTGTGATGAGAACAGACTTCTCTAAAAAAAAAGAAATGCCAAAGCAGACTTATTTTGAAGTGGTATAGAAGACACTACCTCTTTCTCAGCGCCGCCTCTTCCTAAAGCACATGTACACACAAACACACAGGGACATTTGTCCATGCTGGAACCCATTATTCATATTTACAATGTTTATCGAGAAATTTCTAAAAGTGTCAAATATTTGAAATAAAAGTAATTCTGGGATCCTTCATGTAGCTAATAGGTGTGACATTTTTCAAGCTGGGTAACAATTTCTCCCTCAATGTTACAGAGATGAGCTGCTGCCTGCTCTTCTATAAGTATTATATAGGTTTCCTGTTTGTTAAAAGTGTGGATTTTTGGCTGAGATATATTTCCTTTCATCTTCATGTACATCCGTCCCTCTAGCGTTATTTGATTTAATCAAAGAACATAAAAACTTGCCATTCTCCTTTTAACGAGCTCATGCACACTGCGAGTGTTGGGGATGGAGCCTTGTCGTGCATCGTGCTATCGCTGCGGTAGCGAACACACAAAACGTGTGGAAGAAGGAAATAAAGAAGGATGGAACGCTAGAAAAGAATGACAAAAACTGGAATTCCCGGCAAAAAAATGGAAGTTCTTGTAAGCAGAGAAGACTTGCTGTCGGTGATCCGCACTCCAAGGACAGAGAGAGGTTGTGTGCTGGGCAGAGTAGTGGGGGGTGGGCGGTTCGTCTGACTACCGCAGCGTAGTTGAAAAGAGTACTCGTTATTATTAATAAATTACGCTCTACTTATCACTATTGTTTTTTGATGGTAAATACTGGTATCGTATGTGCATTTATTGTACCTGCTGATATACAGTATTTCTGTTGTTCTTGTTAAAAGACATAAAAAAAAAATCTGCAAATACTGATAAAAGAAGGCCGATATTGATATACCTCATAATGCCAAATATTGGCGCTGATAATCAGTCGATCACTAATATATATTATAATCATATAAAATTACCTATTTCGGGATGTATATTTTTGTCCCTATGGCATTTAAGTAACCTCCAATATGCGTTTAACTGTGCTAACATTAACATATGACTTAACGTCAATATGGTACCACAAAAACAAGAGCCTTTTTTTTTTAACCAAGCCTAATATGTTAAATCTATGTTGGTCAAACCAAACATTTTAATAGACTTTTTATAACTACATTATGTTGAAAACATGACCATTCACTTAGATAACTTTTTTTAAAGTGAGTTGATCCCTTGTGGATCAATAAAGCTTGTCTAATGTTTCAACCAATATTATTTACATCCAAACCTTGTCAGTTTAAGATTATCTGATCATTTATGTACTCAAACACAGTTCAGCCCACCCTCAATCGTTTTCAGAGGTTTCCCCGGAGACCTCATATGAACAGCAACCTAAATTCCTTTCTTCTGAGGTGGCATTGTGGTCTTTTCCTAAATGTCATCCACGTTTCCATTCCAGCCCATATCAGCACTCAATCCTCTTACCGTGTTCAATCAGAGTTGAGCCTCAGTTACCAGTCCGCTAAAAAGCACCACATAATTTAAGCAGTTCCATTTGGACTTGAAGATAGCCATCAAATGTGGTTCTGTGTAATTGCATTTGGCCCACCGGAATCCATACTGTGGTAGTTGCAACTCTATATGCCATCATTTCCTATAGGAGCACTCAGAGTGAAGTGAAGGCTAATGTTTTGTGGCTCATCTAATATGAAGTAGTGTTGGTTTAGTCATTAAGCCAAAGTTGCCTGGCTGCAAAGTGCACAGGAACATGAGAAGAAAAATCCCTAAAATGATGGTATTATTCTGTTAGTATGCACAAAGTTGTGTGTATTAAATCAACATTTCATAACCTCACAAATCTGTGAAGTGTTAAATAAAGGTGTGCCCGCCACACATATTTCTTTAGCCCCAACAGTTTAATTTATTTAATTGTCATCATCATGTTGGCCGCTTGTATGCTGGAGCTAATCCAGGTTGACTTTATAGGAGAAGCAGGGTAGACCCTGAAATGGTCATCATGCAGGGTACATTGAGAATAACGACCATTTTCACACACAAGTCTTATAGAGTCCCCAATTATCCCAACACGCGTGATTTTGGGAGTTATGAGGAAACTGAGTACAGGGAAAACAAGCAAAGTCTACACAGAAAGGTCTGAGCCAAGATTCCAAACCCAACCCAGCTGTGAGGAATGCTACTTTGTTGAATGTATCACAAATAGATAATGCGTGGCAGTCTGATTCGGCCCATGGATGGGACCAAGTGTGGATGTTTCAAATTTCTATTTCCAAGCCAGTATTTACTCTCCATCCAATTTCATTAGCTGCATTTGGCAGTTTTATTTGTCTGTGTATCCCTGGTTGTATATCACAGTGGGCCAGACCATGAATACGCATGTGAAAACCGCCATCATAAATACAATTCTTCAGCCAAAGCAATCAGAATTTGCCACAGTGCTTCAGTGTCCCACATATTTAACTCGGGGCCCAATGAGAATTAATTTGATTGAAGACAGAAGACAAGTTAGATCAGTCAAATAACAGTGAATGCTCACAGTAAATTGGAACAGTCACCATATGAATTATATTTGTTATTTCTAATTGAGAATTATTTTAAGAATAGATCACCAACTTGTATATTATAAACCAGCATGCTTGCTCCTTCTGGGTTCAAATGGTCAGCTAAAAAAAAGAATAAATATCAGACCACAAAAGGCTGTCTGTCTACCTTGCCGACAATCAGTCTATAAACACAGCTGTAAAAACATAAAGTTCTATCAGTATCAGTAGTTGTTCAGACACTGATAATGTGTTTGACTTATTTGTCTTAGCTTTTAGAGGAGTCATATAACTCTTGACATTACTGACACTGTGCCAAGTCTGCAAATATACAACTGTTTTTCTTTTTAAAATGTTAAACGCAAACTCTGTTTAAAGTGTGTGCTTTATTTGTTGCAACAAACTCTACACATTTAAAAAAAAAAAAAAAATCTGTACAATGTCAACACAAGAAATCACTGTCGCTGGTCCAACTCTCATTTTGTTTAGATTTATGAGTTAAATAAGAACCTATGGAAAGGTTTGTTATTTATATTATTGCCATACTTTCCAACCTTCAGGTGGGAGGTGGGGGTTTGAGGTGAGAGGGGTTGGTTGGGGGGCAAGGATTGGTGGTAGCGGGGGGTTATATTGTAGTGTCCTGGAAGAGTTAGTGCTGCAAGGGGTTCTGGGTATTTCTTCTGTTGTGTTTATGTTGTGTTACGGTGAAAAGTTTCTCCCAAAATGTGTTTGTCATTCTTGTTTGGTGTGGGTTCACAGTGTGGCGCATATTTGTAACAGTGTTAAACTTGTTTATACGGCCACCCTCCGTATGACCTGTATGGCTGTTGATCAAGTATGATTGCATTCACTTGTGTGTGTGTGTGTGTGTGTGTGTGTGTGTAAAAGCTGCATATATTATGTGATTGGGCCTGCACGCTGTATGTATAGAGGAGAACCGGATGTGACGACAGGTTCTAGAGGACGTTAAAGGCAGTGCCTTTAAGGCACGCCCCCAATATTGTTGTCCAAGTGGAAATTGGGAGAAATTCGGGAGAATGGTTGCCCCGTGAGATTTTCAGGAGGGGCACTGAAATTCGGGAGGGTTGGCAAGTATGATTAATTCAGCCTTTATTCAGTGATGCGCAAGCTACTTGGAAAATACTTGGAAAATGTAGTACGCCAAGCTCCAAGTTACAATCCATGAAAATGAAGCCAAGCTATTCCCGGAGAATTCTAGCAAGCTATGCTACAAGCTACACAGCAAAAGTAGCTTGCTGCATCAAAGCTACATTTAAACAGCATTTATATCTAGGGGGCCGCATGTATGACATCAATGTTAATGTAACTGAGAGTGTACAAATGGACCCAATAATGGTCTATTACTATTAACTATGTCATTTAGCTGGGGACACCCCACAACTACGTCTAGGGGTCCCCACACCCTACGTTTTTTTTTTTTTTAAGTGGTCAGTTTGAAGTGTCTCTCTGTCTCCGACTCCCTCGTCGTCATGTGAGATGAGTGCATAATTTTGCTTACTAGTTTGGATGACCCACCCTATCTTGCCTCTGATTGGCCAGTCCTTAATTTTTTGCCCTGACCTTACCCAATTGAGACTCATTACACGAACACTAACCAATCATCATAGATTTTCTCTGTTTGTATGGATGTACTCATTAATCCAGGTCATTGTATTTTCGCCATATTTTTTTGGCCTGGATTTTCAGTCCATTTTCTGTTGTTGTAGCCTGTTCCTTTGATGTAAGCTACCTAGCTACATGGGTCTAAAAGTAGCTAAGCTACAGGACAAGCTACCTGTTTAAAAAGTAGCTAGGCTAACTTCAAGCTACTGGAAAATGTAGTTAAGGTACGTAGCTTAGCTACATGTAGCTTGTTACTGCTCATCACTGCCTTTATTAAAAAGGCTGTTTACAAATGCTACGTGGCTCTAACTTTACAGATTTCCGGCCCTCTTCCGGCCCTACGTATCTAGAGATGGGCACCGAAATCTGGTTCAATGAAAGTATCTGTGCCAATTGGTCGTATGGAGACCGGAAAAAAGAATGCTAAATGACAGATACACAGAGTCTGACGCTCATTTTGGATTTATTACTACCCTTAACACGTCAACAGCAACCCTCATAACAACGCAAGTACCGCAGCCCTAGGCTACCTAGTAGCCACAACAACAACAACAACAGAGACCTTCTCTTGCACCAATGACGGTTACAGCGAGCAAGGTTGCATTCACAAATCCCTGGAATTATGAGCATAAATTTTACATAAGTAGCTCTGTTCACATTCTTTATGTTCTATATTGCGGCATTAATTTGTTGTAGATTTTATTATATTATTTTTGAATTTATTACTTATAATTGTATATATGTAATTTAAGTACTTCAATTTCTAGTATGTTCAACTTGAATATATAAAAAAAATATATTTTTTTTTTTACAAAAATAAGCATTTTTCTATTTTATTAGTATCGTTTCAGGCACCATTTAAACACCTAGTATCGTGTTAAATGTAAACAATTCCTAGCCCTACAACACACGCACATTAGCTTTGTGTGTTGACAGCTAATGATAGCGATTTTGCAGCGTTTAGCTACTATTGTTGGCTATCATTGAATGTATATCTACAAAGAGGCGATGTTTTAAGTAATGTTGTAACATTCTTAACCGCCATACAAACATAAACGTAAGCATGGTGGATTTGATTGGTGGAGTGACAGCAGTGAGGGAGATTACAACTCAGGATGTAACATTTTAGACTGTCATACACTCAAAGACTAAATTAACACTGCTAATTTTTTCTATACATGTAATACTTTTTTTAATATTACACTAAGTCTCTTCTAACTAACATTAACACTGGAGAACTACAGGAAAAGGAATGGTGAAGCATGCCATGCTTACGCACGCACGCGCAGGCACATACACACGCACGCGCACACGCACACACAGTACGTGTCCATGCACTGAATTAGTCCGATTTCTCAAATAGTTTGGCTCTAAATAAGCCTCCCACAGCCCATGGAAACACCTTGATACGATCATGTTCAGTTTTTGAAAAGTCGGACTAACACACATGGATTATGCGATTGAAAACCAAATCTCTGTATGCGCCAGTCTCAAGGCAATGGATTTAACCTGGGAGCAGATACTGTACCTTTCAATAAAAACTTAGCAACATTTGTCATGAATAAGAGCCTGTTTATGTGTTTCACAAATTTAAAGAACAAAACATTTTGAAGTGCATCAATGGTAGAGAAAAAGAAACAGAGATTTATTTAAGAAAGTAGCTAGGGAAATGTCCGGTTTAATTCGGACTCGCCAACAAAATATAAATGAGATGAAAGATAATGAAGCAGGTATATTAAAGGCGAACAGCCTACTGATTAACTCTGCGCACATCGGGCAAGATAGTTCAGAACAAAAGCAACCTTCATCTGGAACAGTATCAGTCGGGCCATGAACGATAATTTCCTTCAGATTGAAAACTCTTTCCATCAATCCACACAGCCTTTTGAATGAACTTTGAGACATTCAAAAGTTTTGTTTCCATGATTTTCATTTGAAAATTCCTTCGAAAAAAACTCTTCCGCCAGTCTTTATGTGCATCCGACCCAAAACATTCTTTGTAGTAGTGTCATGTTCATAGCGCAATCCAAGATCATTTCTTGATGATGTCTGCTATTTAACATCAGCATAGCAATTACATACGTAATATTTTTAATCTGTGCCAATATTACTGCGGGAATCAGTTTAAACAAGTTGTAAGGATCTGCAGATGGCAACCGCAAAAATAGCTTTCGTGGTTGGGGCCTTCTTGATTTCTGACCTCGTAACTAGAACGCTCACAACTCTGCTGTGATGTCATTCTGAACACCTACTTCCCACTGGAACGCAGTATAAGTCTCTGGTTACAGGCTGGCTTTGAGGGCAAAACCCAAAGGATTTAAACTGGAGCCAATAATTATTTTTGCTTTTGTTTATTGTGCACTAGCCACTTAATTTTATTAACAAAATTTGTATACAGCATTCAATACCACAAATTTAATACATCATCTGATTTACAACAATCCCACGACCCCGACAGTGACTAGCGGTAGAAAATTCTAAATTTATTAATAAAAGATTAATACAAATTGGTTACAGGGTTTACTTTAGTTACTTTCTATAAAACATTTTCAGTTGTATAATCTGTTTTCAAAGTACTGGATCAGGACTTTAAATCGGATCAGGATCGGAGGCCTACAATGTTTATGTGGGCATCCCTAAATTTTACTCAAAAATAATTGGTTGTATCCTGAATTTTACAGCATTATAGACATTTATTTGGCTACCTGTGATAGCAACATGCAATCTTCACTGAGCCACACAATTTTACAAATTAGAGTAAAATATTTTTTATCTGATGTATTTAACTTAAGTAGTCTAATCCATCTAATTTCTGGAGCTTTGCATTTGCAAGTTGTTAATGGAATGAGTACTTACACAGCATCCTGTCAGCTGACTTTCCCTTTTATGCCAATGCTTTTCAGTAGCCAAGATTCATAATGTAATGTACGTTAAAGCTTTTGCAATGGTCGTTATTGAACCCTAAAATTATGTCCTCTTTGCAATTTTAAGACATGTGTTTTCCTCACTCTTTTAGTGAAATGTGAGCAACTGTATGAATTGATTGAATTGGAAATGTATCCAAGTTGTCTTAAGAAGAAATCAATAAACTTCTGTGTGATTTGCTTTGAGAGTACAGATGATGGCCCTTGGGAGTGAATCTTATGTGTCAAATATTCTAAAAGCTTATGGATGATTTAATGTTTACCATCTAACTTGACTTGCTGCCGGTGGGGAAGAACACAATACGACTGCTTTTATAACCCAAATATAAATCAGTTGTAAAGATGTCTTAATGATGGACATTCTTCTTTGGTGTATGAACATACTCTAACCGCAGTTTGTTTAACAAGCCAGGTAGATTTTCTCTCAAGATGGGGGTGTGTTAGATTTTGTACAAGTACAAGCTTGTAAACAACCAACTTATTTTCTTTCAACTTTGACTGTTTTGTTTTGCTTACCATTGCTTAACGACTATCCACGTTCTCTCACTCTTACACGCACACCACACAAACCAACTTAAATATATTAGGCTTGAAATGTTTCCATGGGAACAATATTTCAAAATATGCAGCTCAAAATGCTTTTTAGCTTTCATGGGGATGTAAAAACTAAAATGTAAAACGATAAGGGTGTAAGGGTACACAAAAATTTCGGTTCGGTACGTACCTCGGTTTAGAGGTCACAGTTCGGTTCATTTTAGGTACAGTAAGAAAACAACAAAATATAAATTTTTGGGTTATTTATTTACCAAATTTGTAAAAAATGGCTTTATCCTTTTAACATTTGGAACACTATAATAATTAATCCACATTAAACTGCCTGAAGTTTTTGCTTGGATTAAATAAAATGACAAAACTTTTCTTCTACATATAAAAAGTGCAACATTAAACAGTTTCAAGTCAACTCATCATGCTTAATTTATTACAGCATCTGGGAAGCCTGTAGTTGATTTTTGTTATGTAAATGTTATATTTTTATCAACATGTGATAGCAGGGACCCTGCCATTCAAAATTAGGCTGCAACATTACTAATGATTAATGTAACTATTGTTACATTAAAATAGTACAATAGCAATAGGAGAGACTATTTATCCCTGAACCCCGTGGAGTTCATGTAGGCTTTATGATGCACTTACATTATTATATCAACTATCAGAGACAGAAACTCTTCATTTAACATCTTGTCCTTTTTTGCTGTTTCAACACAGCTCAATCAACACTGTCTGTAACATGCACGCACGCACGCACGCACACACACACACACACACACACAAACCGCAAAATGAGCTAACATTACGCTAAAAGCTAATTAGTCTTCCCCTCGAGCCAGAACTGCGAGTGAGCTGAGCTGCAGTTTGTTTCTAGAACGTCAAGGGGCTCATAGTCATGATACTAGTAGTTGACTGAGAGGTGTTTATTATAATTTGGGGAGAGTACGCTGCATTATGCTCACCTGCTAAACACCTTTCTGCTCGACGCTGAAGCGCTGACTACATGCGCTCTAAATACGCACTGCTGATTGGTTGTTACTGCTCTGAATACGCACTGCTGATTGGCTGTTACCGCTATGGTTGCTGGGTGCTGTGTAGGAGACAGAGGCAGAAAGCACAGCAGCTTGTTAAGACTCTAGCTTAAGCGGCTACTTCATATGTTCGTGTGGAAACTCGTTCGGTACACCTCTGTACCGTACTGAAACGGTTCAATACAAATACACGTACCGATACACCCATATAAAATGATAAGTACAGTGCTAATAGCTAGGTGGCAACTCGTCCGCAAATTGATATCTGGCAGCTAGTCTGCAAATAGCTTAATGGCAACTAAAGCGCTAATCACTAGCCGGCAACTGGCACACTAATCACTACCTGAAAATTACAGCACTAATCACTAGCTGGTAACTTTAGCGTTAATGGCTAGCTGGCAACTACAGCGCTAATCGTTAGCTGTCAACGAGAGTGTTAATCGCTCGAGCTCTTAAATGCTAACATGAAAACAATAATAAAGTGGTCTTATGTTTAGTGCAGGGTAATAAGTCTTATAAAGAAAACTGCAGTGTGTTAGATCAATGTTACTGTGATTTAAATAGAAAATTTGTGAAAAAATTATATATATGAAAAAGTCTAATCAACTAAATATTTAACAACCCACCTTGCAGTACCTCTGCGGGCCCCCTGGGGGTCACCATGAACCCCTGTTGAAGACTTTTGATTTAATCAATAAATTCCTCGGTTACAAAAGTAATTGATAGCTCCAGCCCTAAAATGTTAACATGTGACTCTCAACCTTTTACATTGTCAGTCACACTAATTTGGACTTTGACACAGGTATGTGTTTCAGTGCATATTATTACTTTGCCATATATCTACTTGGCCCACAGGATTTGTGCCCATATTTCTCAGACTGCACATTCGGCTTGCTTCACTATGCTTGTCCCACCGCCATCTGTCTCGCCACCTGTTGCCTGACATGTTGCTTTTTGACAAGAGTGAATTTGTCTAATTAATAGTGATTAGTTTTCTTATGGTTTGTGAAACATCTTATCCTAAAGGGGAACTACACTTTTTGGGGGGAATTTTGTCAATCATTCACAATCCTTATATGAAACAAGAACATAGTGCTTTTTCTTTTCTGTGCATTTACAGTAGGGAAAAACTGCCAGCAAGAGGCGGCTAACAATGCAGGTCACTAAGAGTCCGCTATTCGGCTTATAAAGCCTGTAGAAAAACCAAAAAATGCTAACAACGCTGAATTTATCATCCATATATTCAGGGTAGGGCTGGGCGATATATCGATATACTCGATATATCGCGGGTTTGTCTCTGTGCGATATAGAAAATGACTATATCGTGATATACGAGTATTAAGTTCTCACGCAGTTGCTTTTAGCTGCTGGCATTACACTACAGGCTCTTCTCGCTCTTTGTTATCTCTCCTTCTCACAGACAGCAAGCACAACTTCTTACATATGTCACATGCAACGTCATACACCCTCGCGGAGCAGAGAGGTAGCAACATGGGTAACGTTAGCTGTGGTGCGAGTGGTAATACGAGAGAAAGAAGGTGCGAATCTGGTAACAAATGGAGGAATACTTAACTCCAAAGAAAAACAGCATTTCGTCTAGCAGTGGTCTGCAGTGGGAATATGTCGAACAGACAACCGTAATTTGTCAAGTGGGGGGCAAAATCGTTTCTACAAAAAGTAGCATTACTGCTAATATGTAGCATCATTTGAAAAGCCACCTGCTAGAGAATGAAGAGTGCTTACTCCGCATGTCAACATCTCGGCCGGTGCCTCACCAACAAAATGCCAAGGCAACCATTTCCACATCAACACCATATGAAAAAAATAGTGAACAACATCAGGAGATAACGTCCGCAGTAACCCACCACATAGCGATTTGATTTCTTATTATGCAGCTCATTTTTATTTGACAGTTATTGAAATATCTTGTGTGACATCATGCACAAAAGTGCACTTTAAGTGTTTTATCTTGTAGTGGAATTCTGTACAAAAAGTGCCCTTTGATTTAGTGTTGTTTTGATGTATCATCTTAGTGACATCATGCACAAAAGTGCACTAATAGCTTGTTTTAAAATGTCTCCGACAATCTTGGACTTTCTGTTTTGAAATGACATGAATGTTTGTGCCACTTCTTAATAACTGTTTAATAAATACAGTTTTGGTCAACTGACTTAGTTGTGATTTCTCTCTCTGCATGAAAGAGAGAAAATGAGCATATATTAATGCAGTATGAACAAGAATATTTTAATGTAGACACTTATAATCATCATACTGCTGTGATTATATGCATCAAGTCTTTATTCAAGATTAAGTCAAAATATCGAGATATATATCGTGTATCGTGACATGGCCTAAAAATATCAAGATATTAAAAAAAGGCCATATCGCCCAGCCATAATTCAGGGTATAAAATCCAAGGTTTTGGAACCTCATTTGTCCCAAACTAGTCGTTGTTGTTCCTCACAAAGTCTGCCATGATTAGTGGTAGCATGATCTCCGTGCTGTTGTTGTTGACGGCAGTAGTGATCGTTGATATGCGTCCATATAATATGTTTGGGCAAAGCTTAAAATATCTAAAATACTGTAAATATTACATGTTATCATGAATGTGCAGATTACATATCCACTCTCATAAATATATACAGCATGAATATAACATTTTAGAGATTTTCAGAGGGCTTTATAGGTGAAATAGGTCAGTCCCCATTACCCTTTATTGTTAGCCGCTTCTTGCTAGCACTTTTTCACTATTTAGAAGGCAGAGAAAAGAGAAAGACAAGTGTGTTCTTGTCTACCATAGGGATTGTGGATACAATTCCCCTCAAAAAGTGCAGTTACCCTTTAACCTGGATTTACTGTAAGTATTATTTCTAAGAAGTTCTTTAGTTTTCTAATTAATCACACAATTTTACAAAATATCTATGTGAAATATAAGTATGGACGACCAAAAGTAGTTGTGCCAGATTTGAGCCCAGCTAGGCATTTTGTAGCATCCTAATTTCTATTAAACACGTGTCTTATTTTTTATATTTCCCCAGAGAAAAATATACAGAGAAAATCAATCAAGAATAAATGTCCGTCTTTCAGATTCGAAGATGACCACTCCACTTTTTCACAAGTCATGGCTGTCACTTGACTTGAATTATAGTGAAGGACAGATGTGCAGCTCGTCACCCTCACACTCTCGTTACTGCCTATCTGGATCCAGTAGCCAGACGTAGTCAAGACGGCTGGAGACAGGTCAGGATGTAGAGATGGGTGTAATAGCTCTGGGAAGGTAGTCGGATCTTGAGGGGCCGTTCCTTCTAAGAAGACTTATTATAGTTATTTTTTTAAATTAAGGAAACAATCACTAGAATCAATTATGCGATAATATGTATACCAGAATAATTTATTTTACACAAATACTACCCTATTGGTGGGAATGATTCTGAAATATTGGCTATAATTGTATTTTTGGTTGTGTTTTAATTGTAAACATACCATACCATTTCACAGTATCATGTTAGACCTGCTCGACATCTATTGCTTTCGGTCCCCTAGAGCGGAGGGGGTTGCCCACATATGCGGTCCTCTCCAAGGTTTTCCATACTCATCATTGTCACCGACGTCCCACTACGTGTGAGTTTTCCTTGCCCTTATGTGGGCTTTACCGAGGATGTCGTTGTGTGGTGGTTTGTGCAGCCTTTTGAGACACTAGTGATTTAGAGCTATATAAATAATCATTGATTGATTGATTGATAAGGCGATCTCATATTTATGTCCTATGGCAGTGACATCACTAGTTTGAATTTCCCCTTACAAAAAAAATGTAGCATTTTAACAATGTAGAAAAAAATACATAATACGTAAGAATGGAATACATTGATAATTAACCAAAAAGTGAATTGAAATGAGAATCAATAATTACATTAAATGAAAAAAATAAATAAATAAACACTATATATCGATGTATGTATTTAATATATATATATATATATATATATATATATATATATATATATATATATATATATATATACAAATATATATCCATATATACACACACACACACATATATATATATATATATATATATGTATGTATGTATGTGTGTGTGTGTGTGTGTGTATATATATGTGTGTGTGTGTGTGTGTGTATATATATATATATATATACATCCATATATACACACACATATATATATATATATATATATACACACACACACATATATCCATATATGTATATACACACATATATAGATATATTTAATGTATATGTGTGTGTATATATATATATATATATATACACAGTATATGTGTGTGTGTGTGTATACATATGTGTATATATGTATGTGTCTATATATGGATTTGTATATATATATATGTTTGTGTCTATGTATGTATGTATGTATGTATGTATGTATATATGTGTATAAATGTATGTATGTATATATGTATGTGTGTATATATATGTGTGTGTGTATATGTGTGTGAGTGTATTTATATGTGTATATATATTTATGTATATTTATGTATATGTGTGTATTTATATATATATATATATATATGTGTATATACACGTGTATATGTATACACATGTGTGTATATATATATACACATGTGTGTATATATATATACACATGTGTGTGTATATATATATATATATACACGTGTATATATATATATATATATATATACATGTATGTATACGTGTATACATATGTATAAACAATATATATATTTTTAAGTTAATCGAAATACTGCTGTTTTCTTTAACTGACTAATTTTCTAGACCAGTTGCCAGTCAAGTGCACGTGCACAGTGGGCAATTGTCGACGCTAAATTTGCATGTGTATAAAAAAACGGCTTCTAAACAAACAGGTCACAACTGGGAGACTTGATTTGTTTGTGAACGTCACATCCCCATCAGAATGACATGCAATGGATGTCCAGCAATATCCTTTCATGTATCACCGCGCTTCTGTCACACCCCATGACACATTGCTAAGGTCCGCCTCGCCGGCTGCTGAACCAGTCTGGTGGTTGTTTTTCCCATTGTTAGGTAGTCGTTGATGACTCTTAACCATTTTTAGCTAGTTAATTTCAGCCGTAAGTACGCTGTTTTTCATTTCTGAGTGCTCTTGTTGAAAAATAATACAGGAGTAAATGCAAATCAGTCGCATAAACATGGGTATGTTCACAGACACAAGATGGAGGAGAGTGAAGTCACGACAAATCATTCGTAACATTCACTCTGTTGATTTACTAATATTAGAATGCTCTAAAGTAGTAACCGGGTGTTGCTATGGCAATGGCACAAATACTATTCTTCTTACCCTGTGTTGCATTAAAATGGTTTAGCTGTTACTCCATAGCAACATTACATTGCAGTGTTGTCTTTACTGCATATATTTTCTTCCTATATACTGATCTTCATCACACCTCACGTATCTGTGTTGCGAATTAGTAATATCTGCCTCTTCTTTTCTGCTCCCCTCAGATCTTCCACTTCTCTTCTCGTGCCTTCCCTCCTTCAGTGGGTCAGTTCAGTGGGCGTATTAAGTGGCGAGGAAGCCCAGCGAGGGGGGAAGCCTCTATCTTGCTGATCAATTCTACATTGAACGATAACGGAACCTACACATGCTCAGTCAGAAATCCCCCAGATGTCCACGGGAGCCCAAATTCCCACACAGTACTCACTGTCATTCCAAAGGGTAAGAAGCTAAATGTTTGTTGGTATGTCACTTTCCATGTCTGGGCTTTAACAGTGGCAATATGAGCATGGTAGTGAATGGTTTTATTCCACTGCCAGCAACATGCTGGGTGACTCACCCATAATTTTACAGGTGTTATGTACACCAAGGGTCACCAACCTTTTTGAATCCAAGAGCTACTTGGGTACTGATCAATGCGAAGGGCTACCAGTTTGATACACATTTAAATAAATGGCCAGAAATAGCCAATTTGCTCAATTTACCTTATAATAAATATATATATACATATATATATATATATATATATATATATATATAAAATGGGTATTTCTGTCTGTCATTCCGTCGTCCATTTTTTTTCCTTTTACGGAAGGTTTTTTGTAGAGAATAAATGATGAAAAAACACTTAATTAAACGGTTAAAAAGAGGAGAAAACAGGAAAAAAAATTTAAATTTTGAAAGTTTATCTGCAATTTCGACACTTTAAAATTCAAAATTCAACAGAAAAAAAGAACAGAAAAACTAGATAATTCGAATCTTTTTGAAAAAAAAAAATATATAGAACATCCTTAGTAATTTTTCCTGATTAAGATTAATTTTAGAATTTTGATGACAGGTTTTAAATGGGTTAAAATCCAATCTGCATTTATATAATAAGTTGGACCAATCTTTATTTCTAACAAAGACAAATCATTATTTTATCTAGATTTTCCAGAACAAAAATTTTAAAAGAAATTTAAAAGACTTTGAAATAAGATTTAAATTTGATTCTAAAGATTCGGTGGCAAGGCCCCAGGGGTGGACGAGATCCGCCCGGAGTTCCTCAAGGCTCTGGATGCTGTGGGGCTGTCTTGGTTGACAAGACTTTGCAGCATCGCGTGGACATCGGGGGCGGTACCTCTGGATTGGCAGACCAGGGTGGTGGTTCCTCTCTTTAAGAAGGGGGACCGGAGGGTGTGTTCCAACTATCGTGGGATCACACTCCTCAGCCTTCCCGGTAAGGTTTATTCAGGTGTACTGGAGAGGAGGCTACGTCGGATAGTCGAACCTCGGATTCAGGAGGAACAGTGTGGTTTTCGTCCTGGTCGTGGAACTGTGGACCAGCTCTATACTCTCGGCAGGGTTCTTGAGGGTGCATGGGAGTTCGCCCAACCAGTCTACATGTGCTTTGTGGACTTGGAGAAGGCATTCGACCGTGTCCCTCGGGAAGTCCTGTGGGGAGTGCTCAGAGAGTACGAGGTATCGGACTGTCTTATTGTGGCGGTCCGCTCCCTGTACGATCAGTGCCAGAGCTTGGTCCGCATTGCCGGCAGTAAGTCGAACACATTTCCAGTGAGGGTTGGACTCCGCCAAGGCTGTCCTTTGTCACCGATTCTGTTCATAACTTTTATGGACAGAATTTCTAGGCGCAGTCAAGGCGTTGAGGGGTTCCGGTTTGGTAACCGCAGGATTAGGTCTCTGCTTTTTGCAGATGATGTGGTCCTGATGGCTTCATCTGACCGGGATCTTCAGCTCTCGCTGGATCGTTTCGCAGCCGAGTGTGAAGCGACCGGAATGAGAATCAGCACCTCCAAGTCCGAGTCCATGGTTCTCGCCCGGAAAAGGGTGGAGTGCCATCTCCGGGTTGGGGAGGAGACCCTGCCCCAAGTGGAGGAGTTCAAGTACCTAGGAGTCTTGTTCACGAGTGAGGGAAGAGTGGATCGTGAGATCGACAGGCGGATCGGTGCGGCGTCTTCAGTAATGCGGACGTTGTACCGGTCCGTTGTGGTGAAGAAGGAGCTGAGCCGGAAGGTAAAGCTCTCAATTTACCGGTCGATCTACGTTCCCATCCTCACCTATGGTCATGAGCTTTGGGTCATGACCGAAAGGATAAGATCACGGGTACAAGCGGCCGAAATGAGTTTCCTCCGCCGTGTGGCGGGGCTCTCCCTTAGAGATAGGGTGAGAAGCTCTGCCATCCGGGAGGAACTCAAAGTAAAGCCGCTGCTCCTTCACATCGAGAGGAGCCAGATGAGGTGGTTCGGGCATCTGGTCAGGATGCCACCCGAACGCCTCCCTAGGGAGGTGTTTAGGGCACGTCCAACCGGTAGGAGGCCACGGGGAAGACCCAGGACACGTTGGGAAGACTATGTCTCCCGGCTGGCCTGGGAACGCCTCGGGATCCCCCGGGAAGAGCTAGACGAAGTGGCTGGGGAGAGGGAAGTCTGGGTTTCCCTGCTTAGGCTGTTGCCCCCGCGACCCGACCTCGGATAAGCGGAAGATGATGGATGGAAGATTTTCTAAATTTGCCGGAGTAATTTTTTTGAATTTTAATCATAAAGTTTGAAGAAATATTTCACAAATATTCTTTGTCGAAAAAACAGAAGCTAAAATGAAGAATTAAATTAAAATGTATTTATTATTCTTTACAATAAAAAAAAAAAAAATTACTTGAACATTGATTTAAATTGTTAGGAAAGAAGAGGAAGGAATTTAAAAGGTAAAAAGGTATATGTGTTTAAAAATCCTAAAATCATTTTTAAGGTTGTATTTTTTCTCTAAAATTGTCTTTCTGAAAGTTATAAGAAGCAAAGTAAAAAAATAAATGAATTTATCTAAACAAGTGAAGACCAAGTCTTTAAAATATTTTCTTGGATTTTCAAATTCTATTTGAGTTTTGTCTCTCTTAGAATTAGAATTAAAAATGTCAAGCAAAGCGAGACCAGCTTGCTAGTAAATATATAAAATTAAAAAAAATAGAGGCAGCTCACTGGTAAGTGCTGCTATTTTTAGAACAGGCCAGCGGGCTACTCATCTGGTCCTTACGGGCTACCTGGTGCCCGCGGGCACCGCGTTGGTGACCCCTGATGTACACTGACCCGTACACTATATCAGTTATATGTAAGTTACTAAGAAAATAATAAAGCAAAAAGTCTTGTGGAATTGGCGTGTGCAATTAGGATTGTGCAATACAGATGACATACAATAAAAATAATATACAATTTGTCCCACCATTGCGCTTTTATTACTATTGTGATAATGCATGTTGTTGACACATTCTAGGCGTGTCTGCAAAGGTGACAACAGCAACAAGCAAACGACCACCTTCTTAACGCAATGTTGCGTTCTAGCTGGCGGCTAACGTCCTTTTGCAGTGCAGAGCCACTTCTAGTCAGTAATACTCGCCTCCATGACGGCAAATTAACTGTTTCTTACAAGTATCATTATCACCGGAAAACGAGGAATAGATAAACTTGCTATTGCTACACTACACACTGTAGGAGGGTAAACTAATCACAAACCCCAAATTAGAACTCTTGAACGTAAACAAAGGTGGGCCGGTCAATACAAATATAGACAGTAGCAATACCAAGTATACTATCATTATTTGGTCGATACTAGAGTGGTTAGATAATTTTTTTCTTCATCTTTGTCAAAAATATATTTTGTTGTTATTGTTTACAAACTCAGGAAAAAAGTCCCTGTACAAAAGATTTAAATATTGAATTGATATTGTTACACAGCCATCCTATGTTTTTCTGTTTAGAATTGTGATAAAAATGTAATCATTCAATTATCTTAAAAAATTGAAGTATCAATATCAACATTCATGTAACAAGTACTCTCCCCTGTTACTACTTCGTATTGGATCAATGCCCAGATTTGTAATACCGCCAAAAACTAATGTAAAGTATCTAAACAACTGAACAATAGGTGTTTATTACATTTTAACAGAAGTATAAATAGAACTATGTAACCAAGCAAACAGATATTAGCAATAAATTGGTGAGTAGATTAATTATAGCTTTTTTGAGAAAATAATGGAAGTGGATATAACACAATATGTAACCGCAAATGTTGCCATCCAAATTTGGACCCTCTGTAACTTGTTTTGAAACCAATTATCATTTACACTCCAAATACTACATGGTCATATATATTGTTATTGCGGGAAGCAGCATTATATATGGTAATAGATATTAGGCCATATCGCATGTCCCTATGTACAATGTATGATTGGTAACAGTCCAGTCTAGCCAAGGGTTAGCTCCGAAGCAGCTTGTTGATATGTTCTCTAAGGCATGTGTGTCATCGTTTTCTCCTCAGCACCAAGCATTCGTTTCTCCGATGTTGCGGTCCTCCTGTTTCTCATCCTTATCCCTTCCACTATCCTCACCCTGCTTCTGATTGGACGGATGTTTTGCCCCAGGAGACAGCACAGCCAATCTAAAGGCTACAGATCAGCCATAGAGATCACAGAAGGGTGAGTATCTTGGTTCAACCAATCATTGGAGTGAGTCTCCTGAGGGTTGCCCAGGCATTTGGTTGTATAGAGTAGCCTCTGAACTGCTTATTTGCTAAAGGTTAAAGAATAATCAAAGTTTCAGGTAGGGATGGACCGCTGAGTAAATTCCCTTGGTTAATTCATTTTTAAAATTAACTATCAATTAAAAACAACTCGTATTTTTCTTTAATTCTACGTAGTCTGCGGAAAATACTAACAAGTCCTAACCGTCAACAATACACAAATTCAAACTACAAAAGACAACGGAATAGCAGTGGATTCTGAGCCTCCAGGCTAAACCTTATCACATTGAAATGCACGAATGTAACTGCAGAATACTAATTCTTATTGAGAAATGAGAGCAGTCTAGAGACAGTCTTTCTAGTAGCTGAACACATGCTCGGAACAAACGAAAGCAGTACAATGCACACGTACTGACAAATGTTCTAGCCTTTCCGTACACAAAACCTCTGTTCCCTAGTTTACATTATAAGTATACACTTATCGCAATACAGAAGTACCTTGGTTTTGTACAACCCACTTTTTGTATGATTCGGATTTGGCGAAATATTTACCTCAATCTTCGTACGCTGTACGCCAAACATTGCACGTAAAAACTAGTCTGTTTTCTGGAATCTAATGTCTAAACAAAGAATCCCTTTTGTTGTTAAAGCAGTGGATAGTAGTCTGGGGTACATACCATAGACAAGGAGTTACTTGATCGAATGTATTATGTGTGTGCATATTTGTTCATACAATGGTCAAAGAACGAGGAACTCTGTGTCTGTCTCATTTCTTCCTCTTACCAAGCAATTTGCCATCTGAGCTGTAACAGCACACTGTGTAACACTGCCGGTATTAAGTGAATAAATACACGTTTAGGCAGCCTTTTATGGAGTATAACTGGAACATAACCCACCATGGGGACAAAAAACACTAGCTAACTCCTAGCAAAATACAAATTTATTGTCTGTTACAATAACTTGATTAGAGCTGGGAAAAATATATAATTTTTGATGCGTCACGATTGGAACGTGGAATATTCATTAAAGGGGAACTGCACTTGTTTTGGGAATTTTGCCTATCACTTACAATCTTTATGTGAGACGAGCACACACGTTTTTTATGTACTCTAACTCATAAATAAATGTTAGCAAAAGTCAGCTAAAAATGTAGCCTGTCCTATGAAAGTCGCTCTATTCCGCCTATAAAGTACTCTAAAAAACATCCAAAAGCCTCCATCAATGTTTTATATACAAACCCCGTTTCCATGAGTTGGGAAATTGCGTTAGATTTAAATATAAACGGAATACAATGATTTAAAAATCCTTTTCAACCCATATTCAATTGAATGCACTACAAAGACAAGATATTTGATGTTCAAACTCATAAACTTTATTTATTTTTTTGCAAATAATAATTAACTTAGGATTTCATGGCTGCAACACGTGCCAAAGTAGTTGGGAAAGGGCATGTTCACCACTGCGTTACATCATCTTTTCTTTTAACAACACTCAATAAACATTTGGGAACTCAGGAAACTAATTGTTGAAGCTATGAAAGTGGAATTTTTTCCCATTCTTGTTTTATGTAGAGTTTCACTCGTTCAACAGTCCGGGGTCTCATCTGTCGTATTTTACGCTTCATAATGTGCCACACATTTTCGATGGGAGACAGGTCTGGACTGCAGGCTTGGCATTGTGTTGCTAAAATAAGCAGGGGCGTCCATGAAAAAGAAGCCGCTTAGATGGCAGCATATGTTGTTCCTAAACCTGTATGTACCTTTCAGCATTAATAGTGCCTTCACAGATGTGTAAGTTATCCATGCCTAGGGCACTAATGCAACCCCACACCATCACAGATGCTGGCTTTTGAACTTTGCGTCGATGACAGTCTGGATGGTTCGCTTCCCCTTTGGTCCGTATGACACGATGTCGAATATTTCCCCCCAAAATTTGAAATGTGGACTCGTCAGACCACAGAACACTTTTCCACTTTGCATCAGTCCATCTTAGATGATCTCGGGCCCAGAGAAGCCAGTGGCGTTTCTGGATGTTGTTGATAAATGGCTTTCGCTTTGGATAGTAGAGCTTTAACTTTCATTTTCAGATGTAGCAACGAACTGTATTTAGTGACAGTGGTTTTCTGAAGTGTTCCTGAGCCCATGTGGTGATATCCTTTAGAGATTGACGTCGGTTTTTGATACAGTGCAGTCTGAGGGATCGAAGGTCACGGTCATTCAATGTTGGTTTCCGATCATGCCGCTTACGTGGAGTGGTTTCTCCAGATTCTCTGAACCTTTCGATGATATTATGGACCGTAGATGTTGAAATCCCTAAATTTCTTGCAATTGCACTTTGAGAAACGTTGTTCTTAAACTGTTTGACTATTTGCTCACGCAGTTGTGGACAAAAGAGTGTACCTTGGCCCATCCTTTCTTGTGAAAGACTGAGCATTTTTTGGAAGCAGTTTTTATACCCAATCATGGCACCCAAATGTTCCCAATTAGCCTGCACACCTGTGGGATGTTCCAAATAAGTGTTTGATGAGCATTCGTCAATTTTATCAGTATTTATTGCCGCCTTTCCCAACTTGTTTGTCACGTGTTGCTGGCATCAAATTCTAAAGTTAATGATTATTTGCAAAAAAAACACAAAAAAATGATTATCAGTTTGAACATCAAATATGTTATCTTTGTACCATATTCAACTGAATATGGGTTGAAAATGATTTGCATTCAGCACCTGTTAATTTGAAAAGTGATATGTATGTATGTGTGTATATGTATATATATATATATATATATATATATATATATATATATATATATATATATATATATATACCATTGTCTTAAATGTTCCTTAAAAGGGGCAACATTTGATATAATTATGTAAAGCTTGACATGACCCTATCTTTCTCGCTCTGTTGGTGCTATGATTGAAATTGTAACAATATTAGTAACTCTTACGGCGACTGACTCTTGACCCTTCTACACTCATCAGAGAGGAGGAAGACATTTACCCAGCAGGAGGAAAGCCGACGGGTTGCACATGCTGCGACCTATATCTGACGGTACAGTACACACAGCAGGGAAGGGATTCATGTGGCCCCATTCTTGGGTGGATCTCCCACAGGAGGAGGAGGGGGTTAATCATTTGGCAATGCAGTCTGCTGAAATGAAAGTTGGAATCGCCACAAAACACACCATCTGGCGACTAACGTGGATAGTTCACCCTCTCAATTTGTCACGGTTCATGTGTCAGGTAAACAGCGAAAAATGGGCCCATATGAATCCCCTCAGCCTTTACCCTTCTGCCAGGTCTCTTTCACACGTCTAATTTTGCATGCCAAGACTGTTGACCTTAGTAGTCTTCCGTCATGTCATGTTTTCCAAATGTCTTTGTGTCCAGGACTCTGAGAGTGAGAACGATTACATGGACATGAAAACGAATACGCCAATTCATGAAGATTATGCCGAGTCTCAGTGCTAGAGATTCCTGCTGGCTCACTCGTTGCGACCTGCTGAATGGAAATCAATGCTGAATTAATGCACGTGTCAACCCTTCAGGTCAGTTTAGCATACACGTGCATGTAATATTATGAAGGTTTATATTCTCTAATTTATTGCCTGTGTCATAGGTTTCTTTTTTTGTTGTATTTTCCCCTTTTTTTGGATACGGTATGATTCATGTCTGGGAGTGAAATATCAATACTGATTTAGATGCCCTAATAATGTTATGACTGCACATAGTGTATACTGTCTATACAGGATTGAAGTTAGGAAAAAGTCCCAATATATGTTTTAGAAACTCATTTGCTGAAGTCAATTTTGACGACTAGATTAATTTGCGTTAATGAAGAGACAAGCGTGACATGAGAGACAGACTTTGTCAAGATAATGCAAACAATTTGTGGCTAGTACAGTATGTCTCTTGGCGAAGCTGATTGCATACAGCCACAATGTTCATCCCCTTTCTGTTTGCTCTGCTGAACTATTCATGAATGGAACTCGTTCAGTATTTATGAATGTTCTTGAATATTCCTTTAAAAACTCCCAAGGACAGGCTGGAACATTTGGCACTTTCCCGTAGAATCTGTCACGCAGTTGCGGTGTTTGAGAGTGATTAAAACACTTAATAAAAGCCTGTAGGAATAATAAAAGAGTCAAAAAGCAATGAGTCCTCATTCTGTCTCTTTTTCAATTTCTTACAGAGCTGGTTCTCAGTCCTTAGGCTTGAATAATGCAAACATAGCTGTGCTGTAACAATTATCGTGCCTGCTTCATCGTGAACTACCATGGCAACAGCTTACTAATGGCAGGAAGAAACAATATTCAAAAAACTGCAACTTTTGAAAGGGCCTGTTGCTTACCAGCTTTTGGGCTCAGTGTGTCCACAACCATTTTATTAGGGAGGTGCTCTAAATCAAATTAGTATGTTATATTTTACATAGGAGTGTCCTGATACCACCAAATAAATCTGATTTATGGCTGGGCCCTAAGCCTGGAAACTGTATCGCGATATAAGTGTTTCATATTGGTCGATACAGCTGATTATTGATATTTGTATGACCTATCAAAAATAAGGAGGAGGAGAAAAATATTAAATGTAAACATTTTTATTTAAAACATAACCTTCCTTTGATTATAATCGTTTCAACTATCAAGGCAAAAGTCAACACAACCTTGGAAAACACTCAACAAATCAGGGAAATCAAAATTCTAAAATCACATTGATTTAGATAGAAATATGTAAGAAGTGATTAATAAACAGCAACAAAATGTTGCAAAATGTAAACAGAGAAACATGATAAATATTTTTTGCAGGTTTATTGCTAGGTGATCCAAATTGGTCAAACCAAGTTCTGTTTTTTTTTTTTAATCTCAAAAACTGCCATACTGTTAAGTTGACTTTTCCTGTTTTTGTGACAATTTATTCGCTCCCTGCAGCACTCATTTTTAGTTTCTCTTCTCACCCCATGCAAAGATTTAAAGGCCTACTGAAATTAGATTTTCTTATTTAAAAGGGGATAGCAGGTTCATTCTATGTGTCATACTTGATCATTTCGCGATATTGCCATATTTTTGCTGAAAGGATTTAGTAGAGAACATCGACGATAAAGTTCGCAACTTTTGGTCGCTAATAAAAATGCCTTGCCTGGACCGGAAGTATGTGCGTGTGACGTCACCGGTGTGAGGGCTCCTCACATCCTCACATTGTTTATAATGTGAGCCACCAGCAGTAAGAGCAATTCGGACCGAGAAAGTGACAATTTCCACATTAGATCGAGGATGAAAGATTTCTGGATGAGGATATTGATAGTGAAGGACTAGAAAATAAAATAAAAAATAAATTAAAATAAAAAGCGACAGCTCCGGGCAGTTGGCAGTGTGAGCGTTTCAGATATAATTATACACATTTACTAGGATAATTCTGGAAGCTCCCTTATCTGCTTATTGTTTTAATAGTGTTTTAGTGAGATTGTAAAGACATACCTCAAAGTCGGATGGCTGCAGTGAACACGCCAGTGTCTCAGAGAGGAGCCAAGCTCACAGCTGCCTTCTTTGACAGCTACTACAGGAGGATGCATAATCCACTGATGTCTCCGGTAAGATATATATCACAATTTTCCCATCCCAAAACATGCTGGTTGACGCAGAGAAACATGTTAGCTTGGCCGCTCTGTGTTAAAGCTTTACAACAAACAAAGAAACACCGGCTGTGTCTCGGTGCTAAAGACAGCTGCAATACACCGCTTTCCACCAACAGCATTGTTTTTTATAGTGTCCATTATTAATTGAACAAATTGCAAAAGATTCAGCAACACTGATTTCCAGAATACTGTGTAATTATGCGATGAAAAGAGACGACTTTTAGCCGTAAGTGGTGCTGAGCTAATATTTCCCCTCCAACCAATAACGTCACAAACACACGTCATCATACGCGTCGTCATTCCGCGACGTTTTCAACAAGAAACTCCGCGGGAAATAAAAAATTGTAATTTAGTCAACTTAACTGTTGCAATATTAATATTTCATCATTGATATATAAACTATCAGACTGCGTGGTCGGTAGTTGTGGGTTTCAGTAGGCCTTTAACTGTGAGACAACAAGATGGCACAACCAAACAGTGATAGTTGATACTGTTGCCTGATTGGCTGCTAGCATGTCAGTGAGCGAGTGCCTTTGTTCATGCAACCTACCTTGCATGTAACTATCCAATGTCTTTTTGAACACATTTTTTATTGATATCAATTACGTGTCAATCAGAATATATATTGATATAGTTTTAATTGCCATGCCCTGATCAGATTATAGTAATCCCTTGCAACATCGTGCTTCAAATATTCTGTCTTCACTCCTTTGTGGATATAAAAAAAATTTTTTGTAAAATAAATAAAAAATAAATCTAGACATTTTTTGTTGCATAAACTAAGTTTTATTTATGTACTATATGCATTACAGTGCATTTATGTCTTATTTTCTATTATATTGTCGCAATCAATAAAGATATCCACCGATTTGCGGTTTCAAGGGTGAACAATGCTCACAGGCAGCTAATCTTGATGCTATTTTAATCGCAACAATCTCAATCTTTACTTTTGGATGGACTTCCACCTTCAACTCCTGCCTCATCAATAACATGTTTCCACATTGGTGAGACTTTAATGCCAGCAATTTCAAAAGACAAAGACGTGAGACCGACCCGACTCGGAATGCCATTATTGTTAACAAGTTGTTTGAAAAAGCTAGTTTTAACTAAATGAAGTCAATAACTAGTTTGATAGTGCATGTGAACACACCGAGGGGTGGGGCGGGGGCTCTTAAGGACTTTAACAATAGTAATAGTAAGTAATATCAAAGGCTGAAATTGGACCATAAAAAACAAGAACCAGCCCTGCTTACTAGATGTGGGGAGGCTTGTAACCTGAATGTTTGCTTGCAATTTGAAGCATAACAATTACAGGGGTTCCCCAGGTCATTAAATGTTTATTTTTAACGAAAATTAAGGCTTTAAATGGTATTAAATTTGATGTCCGGAGGCATTGACAAATTAATACAAGTGTAGGTCAATAAGTCAGGTAATGGAGCGATAAATGAAATCAGCTAGATAACTTTGCCGTCATCAATAAATTGCTACGTCTGTTTCTTTCTTCGTCTCTGACCATCAAACTGGTTACAAGAGGTCTCACTCTGCATCACATTCAGCACCTATTAATTTGAAAGTGGAATTACATCAACAGAGTAAGCTTCTCGTCAGTCATTCACAATCTTTGTTTTGGTGTGAGCAGACGTGCATGTTTTCCTGAGTGTGGTGGTGCTAGCGACACTATCAGTAATGTTGGAGCTGGAACTAATCACAGTCACAATGTTGCTTCAAAACCGTAGGACAGATCGTTGGTGAAGGTGGGCTTTATGAACCCCAGAAATTATGTCGTAACCAGCTGACCAATCACTGCTCTTTTTTTCCCCTCTAACTTTATTTCAATAACAATTTGACATACAAACATTTATGGAGGTTAATTTGTGTCTTTATTACAAATGCTTTTTTTGGACACTGAATTTATGTAACTCTATTTTTATTATAATTTTTTTTTACACATCAAATTATGTGGACAATTTCATTGAAAAACAATTCAATGTTAAAAAATTCGGTGCTAAAAAATTTAATGTCGAAAAATTTGCTGCTTCAGAAAGTAAGACTCATATCTGGTGAATTTAAGTCTGAAGCAATCGATCCTGTCTCAGAACGAGCCAATGAGTTGTTAAGTTTAAAGTCACGTGACACGGGTCTTGCAAAACAGCATAAAAAGGCAGGTAACTGGGCTACTTTGGCATAATACAACTTGATTAACATTTCAACGCGGCCCGCTGGAAATATTCAAACTATAGAATTGATTTGAACGTTTAAAATCTGCACTTTTGATTGACTTACGGGTTACTAGTCATAATTTGCATTTATATATATATATGAAAACATATTTATATACATAAATATATATTTATTTATACAGTGGGGCAAAAAAGTATTTAGTCAGCCACCGATTGTGCAAGTTCTCCCACTTAAAAGGATGACAGAGGTCTGTAATTTTCATCATAGGTACACTTCAACTGTGAAAGACAGAATGTGAAAAAAAAATCCAGGAATTCACGTTGTAGGAATTTTAAAGAATTTATTTGTAAATTATGGTGGAAAATAAGTATTTGATCAACCATTCAAAGCTCCAACTGAGGGAAGGAGGTTTGGCTCAAAATCTCACGATACATGGCCCGAATAATTCTTTCCTTAACACTTAATCCCCTTAGCAGAAAAACAGCCCCAAATGTTTCCACCCCCATGCTTCACAGTAGGTATGGTGTTTTTGGGATGCACCTCAGTATTCTTCTTCCTCCAAACACGACGAGTTGAGTTTATACCAAAATGGATACATGGATGATACAGCAGAGGATTGGGAGAATGTCATGTGGTCAGATGAAACCAAAATAGAACTTTTTTGTATAAACTCAACTCATCAATGCGGTGAAATCACACATGCTATTTAGCCAATCACAATTCGCCCATTAAAGGCAGGCAGCAGGTAACAGAGTCAAACTTCTTTGGCAGGACCAACAAAGCAACGTAACTAAACAGTCATCTGAGCCAGTTGTAATTTGCGAGAGAGTACCAGTTAATGTTTACTTTTTAACCCTTCAAAATTATCATTGTCAAATGCTGACAATTTTGTCTATCCAGGCAATTGTAGGCTTTTGACTGTATATCATAACTATCTGCAGTAGGACATGGGCATTA
The DNA here is from genome assembly GCF_033978795.1 of Nerophis ophidion. Classification (NCBI taxonomy): domain Eukaryota; kingdom Metazoa; phylum Chordata; class Actinopteri; order Syngnathiformes; family Syngnathidae; genus Nerophis; species Nerophis ophidion. The sequence goes on from NC_084623.1 coordinate 41,609,290, forward strand.
AAATTATTTTAAGTAGCATTAAAAAGCATTAAATTAGACTTGCTTATACCTGCAGAAACCATGAATTAACAAAAAGGCAGCTGGTATCCCCTAAACCAGTAATCAGAGTACCTGGAACAATTTAAAATGAAGATTAGACAAAACGTGTATGGATAATAGTCGACATCTTGAACACCAACGATCACAACGTTCCCACTAACCACACACACGTGTGTAACACTGGCGTGTGATTTAAACGTTGAATTAAGTCCGACTTCACCTTGAGGCACACTTGAGTGACATTGTGGACAGGTGTTTGTGTCGTGTCAGGTTCAATTTGATCCAATTAAGGATGACGGGAAAATGAACGCTGCTCTTACGGGTAATTGTACTCTGAGTTCCAAGATCAAACATTTGGTATAGGATGATTGAGAGGGTGATGTGTCAAGACACCACACAGCCTGCCTGCCTACATTGGTTCTCAGTCATTGGGGACCACAGACCCCTCACAGGACATTTTCCCAAAGAAATCTGGGATTTGTACTAGATGCTAGGGCTGGACAGTTAATCACATTTTGATTTCGATTATGGCTTGCCACGATCATGAAAACCTAATAATCGTTAAAAACGGTTAACCTCTAAAGGCCTTAGTGGCCACATGCGTGGACAGCACTTTTTAGGTCTTATTTCCAAATTTGTGTACACTACTGAATTGGGGTCTTATGTCGACATATGGACACTTATACTGCTATCTGGTGGTGTCAGAAGAGTATAACATACAATGGAATTTGAAAAAAAAAAAATGCACAAATAAAAATTTGCATTTCACTACACATGAAGTACACGTTTGTTACTTATGGACTAAGTACATTATAAAGATGATTTTTAGTTTTTATTCTAATTAGGGTCCAATAAGCCCAAATAGCAAAGGAAAAAAAAAAACATGTAAACAAACAGTTTAAGCCTTAAAGGCCTACTGAAATGAGATTTTCTTTTTTAAACGGGGATAGCAGGTCCATTCTATGTGTCATACTTGATCATTTCGCAATATTGCCATATTTTTGCTGAAAGGATTTAGTAGAGAACATCGACGATAAAGTTTGCAACTTTTGGTCGCTAACAGAAGTTGCAGACGATGACGTCACCCGTTGATGGCTCCTCACATCCTCACATTGTTTTTAAAGGGAGACTCCAACAAAAAGAGCTATTCGGAGCGAGAAAACGACAATTTCCCCATTAATTTGAGCGAGGATGAAAGATTTGTGTTTTAGGATAGCGACGGACTAGAAAAAACAACAACAAAAAAAATATGATTGCATTGGGACGGATTCAGATGTTTTTAGACACATTTACTAGGATAATTCTGGTAAATCCCTTATCTTTCTATTGTGTTGCTAGTGTTTTAGTGAGTTTAATAGTACCTGATAGTCGGAAGGGTGTCTCCACGGGTGTTAAAGTGCGGTAGTGGAAAAAAATATGGAATAAAAATAAATCACACAAGTAGTACTAAAGGTTAAAAAAAATAAGAATTGAAATAAACAGACTTGCCAATAAAAACAATAAGCAATCCTGTAAAATATACAAAATACTATACAATATACAGAACAAAACAAGAGTACCAGAGTAATAAAGTAATAACATTTAGTGTCGGACGTATTGCACTCAAAAGGGTAATATTGCACAATGAGGTATTAGGGTAGGATATTGTATACTGTATATTGTATAAATGAGTGAAAAACAATCATGTCTACTAGAAGTTTGGGATCTCACAGTGGTTGCTGCTTATTATTTGACACATAGCCAGTATGTCTAATCAATAATCAGTAAACTCAACAACAAATAATAATAAGGCATATGATTTCTGCGTTGATGTGACAGCGAACAGTCACATAATTGGCCAATGGAAAGGAAATCCGCTGTTAAATGCAGAATATCACGGAAATTGGCTTAAACGTGAGTGAAATATTGTCATTGTGAGAAGAAACATTTTTCTGGGAAAATAATGTGTTCAGGGTAATTTAAGTTAATGTGTAGAAATCTTTATTTATAATTAATTCACTTGTGTAGAAATCTTTATTTATAATTGAATCACTTGTTTATTTTTCAACAAGTTTTTAGTTATTTTTATATATTTTTTTCCAAATAGTTCAAGAAAGACCACTACAAATGTGCAATATTTTGCACTGTTATACAATTTAAAAAATCAAAAACTGTTGACATAGTGCTATATTTTACATCTTTATCTCTTTTTTTTCAATCAAAAATGCTTTGGGGGGTAGACTGATCCCAGACCAGTGAGGCCACAACACAAGGGTTTTCCATTAAAAAAAACCCATATGTGTAATGGGATCAACGTTTAATTAATTGGTTATGTGCATAATGAAGAAAAAAAGAAGTCTGCAGTCATCTACGTGACTCCGGTTGATTGAAAGGGCGAATGGATGGTGTTGGCAAAAGGGAATGAAAAAGATAATGATGTTGAGTCTTCATCTTAATCATGGATCAAAGTAAAAGACCAAAGAAGCCATCAGATGCTCAGTTTAGAAAAAGTAGTAAAGAAGATGATAAACGGACACAAAATGAAGGTATGCTGATTTCTATGAGTGACAGGAGGTTATGTTGCTATTAGCCACAGAATATGACTAGATTTATTTTTTATTTTTGCTGAACTAGCAACTATAAGAATGGAGGCTTAATGTCATGCAACTTATTTCACCCATAGGCAACCTCGTCTACTTTGTGTTTGCAACATAACAAGTGCTAATTCACACAGACGTCCTGACTGTGGATAATGATATATATATATATATATACACACACACACATATACACACACTTTAAATAACTTGTAATATACATGGACATGGCATTTTGTAAGCAGCCTAAACAGGATGAAAGAAGAGGTTGAAAAAGCTGCTCCAGTCTGAGCCTAAAGTCACAATTATCTTCTGTGTCTATGTACAAAACTGGTGTGTTATCATAAATGGAGCTGTTCAAATAACATTACGACGATGCAAAACTTAATTCGTATGTATAATTTGAAATAGTGTACTGCAGGACTTTTTTCAATGCTCCATAGAACAGTTTTTTGTTACCTTTTTTAAAGGACTTTCAAGCATTGTTATTAGATCCTGTGATGGAAGGATTTGTGAAATGTACATTGGTGTTTATATACTGTATTTGTAGGGGTGTAACGGTACGTGTATTTGTATTGAACCGTTTGATACGGGGGTTCTGGTTCAGTGCGGAGGAGTACCGAATGAGTTCCACACAAACATATGAAGTAGCCGCCTATGATAAAGTCTTAACAGGCTGCTCCGCTCCGTTCTGCCTCCGTCTCCTGCACAGCACCCTGCATTGTCCCACCCACACAATCATCTGATTGGTTACAACTGTAGGGGTACAAGCCAATCAGCAGTGCGTATTCAGAGCGCATCTAGTCAGCGCTTCAGCGTCGAACAGATAAGCGTTTAGCAGGTGAGCAGCGGACTCTCCCCAAATTATACTAAACACTTCCAAGTCAACTACTTTCTAAACATCACTATGAGCCCAGCCCGTTGACCTTCTAAAAAAATAACTTCAGCTCAGCTCACTCGCAGTCCTGGCTTAAGGTGAAGGCTAATTAGCTTTTAGCATAACGTTAGTTCATGTTGTGGTGTGTGTGTGTGTTACGGACAGTGTTGATTGAGCTGTGTTGAAGCAGCAAAAAAGGACAAGATGTTAAATGAAGAGTTTCTGTCTCTGATAGTGTATATAATAATGTAAGTGCATCGTAAAGCCTACTTGAACTCCATGGTGTTCAGGGATGAATAGTCTCTCCTATATCTATTGTACTATTTTTCAGCTATAGTTACATTAACCATTAGTAATGTAGCAGCCTAGTTTTGAATGGCAGGGTCCCTGCTATCACATATTGATACAAATATAACATTTACATAATAAAAAATCAACTGCTGTAATAAATTAAGCATGATGAGTTGACTTGAAACTGTTTAATGTTGCACTTTTTATATGTAGAAGAAAAGTTGTCATTTTATTTAATCTAAGCAACAACTTGAGGCAGTTTAATGTGGATTAACGTGGTCAGAATTATTAAAGTGTTCCCAATGTTGAAAAGATCAAGCTATTGTTTACAAATTTGGTAAATAAATAACCCAAAAATGTATATTTTGTTGTTTTCTTACTGTACCGAAAATGAACCGAACCGTGACCTCTAAACCGAGGTACGTACCGAACCGAAATTTCTGTGTACCGTTACACCCCTATGTATTTGCTTATGTTTTTTTCTCTGTTCATGTTACCCTTTTGTATTCAAGATTTGATAATAAAATAATTCAATATATTGGTGTTGGTGGCGGGGTTTGGCGATAAGCTTTTTCTGTTTATTCTCAGTGCAGTGGTTCCTCAATTTAAGAGTGTTCTGGGATAAGAGCTGTGTCCCTGCTAATTGTTATGCTTTAGGTTGCAAGATAAAAAAAAGCCACAACTCTCTATCCTGGACTAGCCTGAACAAAAAAACAAGATACTTAGGCAGACTTCCAGAGTTGCAAACGATCCACCATCTTCCTGCCGCTCCACCTTAAATAATGAGACGATGGATTGATTATGCAAAGAAGGTGTGGGTCGTGGCTCCGACCATCTCTAGTAACTTTGGAAACAAAAAACCAAATTAGAATCATCAAAAAGAAGACCAAGGAGTTGATTGGCATGGAAAGAGTGACAGACACCACCTGGCAGCTCACTTCCCTTGTCGGGAAACATACCGTGAAAGTCAGCCAGACGAGAGGAGTCGAGAATGAGCGCTCGAGATCCCCTTTGAGCGCTCTTCGAAGTTGTGGCCTTCCCAGTCGAGCAGATACTGGCAACGCCTGCTCCTCCTTCTAACATTAAGTAGGATGGACATCAACCAGGAAAGGCAGAGGAGGAGGAGCAGGTGGTGGGACAATGAAGAGGAACACATGGAAGACTTTTTTTTTGATTGATTGATACTTTTAGGAGTAGATTGCACAGTTCAGTACATATTCCGTACAATTGACCACTAAATGGTAACACCCGAATACGTTTTTCAACGTTAATCAATTCATAGACAGGATGGATCTTCAGAGACGCCAGGAGTCTGAGCCTGACTGCTGCTGGATTGACAATCCGCTCTACTTTTAAGGGACTCACGTTGCTTCTAATCGCCAGAGGCAAGTCCTGAGCAGATAACCAGACCTTCAGGGGGTTCGAATACGGTGGAAGTCGGCCATTTTTTGGTTGCCAACTGCTGTGCGGCCAAGGCCTGCTCGGTCGCTCGGGTTGGCTTGAAGGGTATGGAGGATTGCCTCTCCTGACAAGGGAAGACGGCTGGTTGAAAGGTGGTGGGGAATGTTGACCGGTCACTTCCCTTGTCGGGTAACATACGGTAAAAGTCAGCCAGAGAGGGGTCGAGAGTGAACGCTCAAGATCCCTTTTGAGCGCTCTTCGAAGTTGTGGCCTATCCAGTCGACCAGGTATTGGCAACGCCTGCTCCTCCTTCTAACCTGAAGTATGCAGCCGACCAAATAAGCAGGATGGACGTCAACCAGGCAAGGCAGAGGAGGGACACATGTAAGACAGGATGGATCTTCAGAGACGCCGGGTGTCTGAGCCTGACTGCTGCTGGATTGACAATCCGCTCTACTTTGAAGGGACTCACATTGCGAGGAGCCAACTTCCTGGACCTGATCGCCAGAGGTAAGTGCCGAGGAGACAACCAGACCTTCAGACATAAGCGGGGGTTCGGGACATGGTGGCGGTCGGCCATCTTCTGGTTGCCGACTGCTGTGCGGCCCAGGGCCACTCAGGTTGGCTCTAAGGGTATGGAAGATTGCCTATCCTGACAAGGGAAGGCAGCTGGTTGAAAGGCAGTGTGGAATGTCACCGGTCTGTGGCAGAACTAACCAAGGTGTTTTGGCCGTATCCCAGCCAAGGGAGGTAAGTAGACCAAAACACAGGGTACTGATGGCAAAAATCGAATAGCGGCCTTTAAGTCCAGGTTGAGGTGCTCAGTCTGCCTGTTAGACTGGGGATGGTATCCCAACGACAGTCGAGCTGTCGCTCCCAGAGACTTGCAGAAGGACCTCAACGCAGCCAGAGCAAACTGCAGACCTCTGTCAGAGACCAGGACGGACAGTATGCCACAGAGATGAAACACGTGGAGTACCACAAGTTTGGCAGTCTCCTGTGAACCCTGAAGTGGGCCATTTAGAAAACCTGTCGACCACGGTGAGTATGACCCATCACGAAGTCAAGGGCAACGTGAGACCAAGGGCAGACCTTTGTATTGGTACAGCATTGTGTGTAAGTGTCATTAAGATGGTAATTGACCTCGGCTCGCCTACATCTCATTTACTCATTACAACAAATCAGCTGCCTAATCAACACCAGTCTAAGAAGACCACATTGTTGAAGGATGATGTGTCTACATTTGCATGAGCTTTAAACAGAACTCACTATTTTCCAAACACCTGGAAAATAATAGGGCTACATTAAAAAAAAAGTGTTCTGCACTGTGCCTCCATCCTTACAGTAACTGCAGCTTTGTTTAAAAGTATTTGCAAAAAGTAGGACAAAGGAGAAAGCACACACACACACACACACACACACACACACCTATATATATATATATATATATACATATATCCATCCATTTTCTACCGCTTATTCCCTTTTGGGGTCGCGGGGGGCGCTGGCGCCTATCTCAGCTACAAGCGGGCGGAAGGCGGGGTACACCCTGGACAAGTCGCCACCTCATTGCAGGGCCAATATATATATATATATATATATATATATATATATATATATATATATATATTACTGTATGTGTGTGTATGTGCTAATGATGTAGGCTCCTAAAGGGTAAAATTGGGTGGAATGCAAAAAATTCCATTGTAAACGTTGGTGTTCTACTTTAATTCATTTGTTGATATAGTATATGATTATAGATGATACATACAGTAAAATTAATTATTTATGCTTATTCTCCACTCCCATCTTGAGAGGATTTATCTTCTTCAGAGTCAGAGATTATTTCAAACATCCTGAACAAATTCCCAATAATTAACAAACTGTAATACAGTATGGGCAACAGTGGTACTCAGTTGTAATACACTTTTCCACCACTTGTGGCAGTAATGTCAAGCAAGTCTGAAGCTCAAGTCATCAAGATTCTTAAGCGCAAAAAATATGACTAAAGTAGTGAAGCTGTATTTTAATTTGCACTTTGTTTTATTGACAGTTTAGAAAACATATTCAAAATTAATTTAGGTTATTTATTTTTACGCAACATAATTGTTTGTAAATATTTTTTTTATTTGAGTCCTTTCTTATGCAGTTAATTTGGTTGGTACAAATATTTTTCTAATCAGCACAAACTAAGCCCAAGTATTAAATATGTTTTTACACCATTTGACATGTTGTAAACTGTAAAGTAGGTTAGATATAATTTTTTAATACCATTAAAATCGAGAGTAAAATTACTAAATTAGTGTTAATATTTGAGTGGGCTCCGGGCCCCCCAGTAAATGGGTGAAGGTTGGGTCAAACAGGTTAGGAACCCCATCCTGTAATACACTGTGTACTGTGATTCCACTTTGCACACTTTTATATATCCCAAAGAAGAGTGTGAAAACAAGTATATTTTATTTATTCCTACCTCTTCTCCATCAAAACTGATAAACTGTTCCCTTCCTGATATCACTTACAATAACAAAATTATTAAATAACAATAGACATAGGTAGCTAAGTAAGGAAAACAATGATTAATAAACTAATGCAAGAATATACATTATTATAAGTATTAGTTAATAAAGAGTCAGTGCTTACAGAACAATAATGAATGAGTAGATGCAAACATATTCTTAATAACTTAGTAAATACAGGTATAGTCAGCAGAAATGTTAAAAACCTACTTTTTGGTCGATTTCTTTGTCTGTAACCTAATCAGTTGCATATACAGGTGTAAAAAATGAATAATTGATCATTTAGTTATAATTGTTTAATTTTTATTGCTCATCAGTTTACTATAAAGTTAAGAGCCAGTTAACCTCCAAATGCCCTCCAATAAGCACCCAAGGTCGGTCTTCTATTTTAGTCATCTACAAAAGGTAAAAATGGCAGGCTATAGGCTACTAGGAGCTAGCAGCCACACAACAGCAAAGCACACAAGTAAAGAAAACAATGATTGTTATACGTTTCCTTAAATGAACAATATTGTAGTCTGAAAACTGACATTTGTAAATGTAAACAAGTATCAAATAATTCCTATTGTACATTACTTATTAGAAAGTATCTAGTAAATAAAGTGTCCGCATCAACTTACTGCATTTGCTGAATGAATTTTGTGGCCATTAAGTGTCGCCCCCCAAAAAATTACCAGTCTACTTTTACTTGAAGACAGCATAATAAATAGGTTACTGTTGTTTATACCTGTCGTTATTTTCTACTTGACCAAGCCTTTTTAACATTTTCTAGGCTCAACAGCCAATACTGAATCCTGACATCGCCAGCAAACATTGGTGGACAACTGGGATAGTTGTAGCTAAATAATGAGACAAAATATGGACTCCATATAAACAACTGCAGAAATAATTGAGATATTTTTGCAGTGCAGGACTGGACTGTGCTCCTCGTCTCCTTTTTGCACTATTTTTCTTTTTCTTTCCTTCCTATGTTTTGCATATTTCTAGACTGTCGCACTGATACCGGAGTTGCTTTTAATCTCATTGTACCCGTGTATAGTGACAATAAGGCATTCTATTCTAATAGCAACTGGTAGCCTTTTTTTTTATTAGAAAAGCCGCTCATTTCGACAGAACACTGGCACCGTTTTAAATTTGGCGCCAGTATGGGACAATATGGACAACGGTACCAAGCCCAAGACTCTTATTTATAATTGTAGTATAACCTACTGTGACCTACTCAGTGGCCTACATTGCAAAAAGTCAGTGTTCAAAAACAGGAAAAAAAAATACAAAAATGAGGGGTATTTTTATTTGAATTAAGCAAAATTATCGGCCAATAGAACAAGAAAATTCAGCTTGTCAAGACTTTCCAAAACAAGTAAAATTAGCTTACCTCAATGAACCCCAAAATACCTTAAAATAAGTATATCCTCATTAATAACAAGTGCATTTTTCTTGGAAGAAAAAAATGAGACCTTTTTGCTCAATATGTTGAAAAATATTCTTAAATTTAGTAAATGCTAGTGCCTTTGTCTTGACATAATGATATGCTTATGATTTTCTTTTCATGCTTGAAGTAAGAAATTATTACATTAAAAAAGTAGTTTTATACTTGTGAGTGTTAATGACACAGCTTTGCATCAGTTGATATTCTAGTTTCAAGCATGTTTTACTCAATATAGGTCATCAAATCTCTGCAACAAGCTGTAATATCTTACGGAGATCATTTAGGACCCAAAACCTCAAAACAGGTAAAACACTAACATAAAATCTGCTTAGTGAGAATAATTATCTTATCAGACAGAAAATAAGCAAATATCACCCTTATTTGAAATATTTCATCTTACTTAGATTTCAGTTTTTGCAGTGTAGTGGTTAGAGTGTCTGCTCTGAGATCGGTAGGTTGTGAGTTCAAACCCCGGCCGAGTTATACCAAAGACTACAAAAATGGGACCCATTACCTCCCTGCTTGGCACTCAGCATCAAGGATTGGAATTGGGGGTTAAATCCGCATCAAGGGTTGGAATTGGGGGTTAAATCACCAAAAATAATTCCCGGGCGTGGCACCGCTGCTGCCCACTGCTCCCCTCACCTCCCAGGGGGTGATCAAGGGGATGGGTCATATTCAGAGGAAACATTTCACCACACCTAGTGTGTGTGTGACAATCATTGGTACCATCCATCCATTTTCTACCGCTTTTTTCCTTTGGGGGCGCTGGTGCCTATCTCAGCTACAATCGGGCGGAAGGCGGGGTACACCCTGGACAAGTCGCCATTAACTTTAATATATTTACTCATAGAATCTATCATTTTCAGACCGTTTCTAGCGAAAAACGGTCTTTTCCATTGTCCGTGCTTGTCTACAAGTGAAGTTGGCCACTGCTGGGAAACAGCACAACGTGGAGTACAGTATCTGATGTCATACTCTTTTCTAAAGCGTGTGACGGGGTGATGATGTATTCCAGCCATGTGACGGCCGGTCAGTGCCACAGCAGCGATCAGGAAGGCTGCGGCTCGGGGGCGCAGGTCAATAATTTCCCCGTAGTGAAGTGCGTCAGTAACAATCCCGTAACAGAAACGAATAGCACGACTCTTTCTCCCTCTCCGTCCACTCCCCCTGTTTGTCCGTCCATCCCTTTTTCCCTCTCATGTGTGTCCTTATAGCATCTGCTTATACTCGCTGGCGTGGGGAGCGGGGGTGGGGGCTCCTGTGACACCACGCCGTGTATTTGTGTGTTCGGAGAGACAAACGAGAGTGTGGGTGTTTGCCTGCCGTACTGTACGCTAATGATTACAATGTGGGGGATAAATGCGCGCGTGTTAAACGAGCGGGAGAAAAGACGGGGGAGGGAGGGGCAGAGGAAGCATGCCACACCCGGCCTTCTTGCTTCCTTCTACCTTCATCCCTTCCTCTCTCCCTCACACACAAACTCACTCCTCCTCCTCTGCTCTCCAAGTCTATCTGCTAGTGTTTCCATGAGAACAGAGCGCTGGGCATAGGGGGGGTGGGGGGGGGTGACGTGTCCTAAGAGTGCTGTCTGTATGCAAGCACGCATGCATGCGCCATCATCATTGCTCGCTTTCACACCTTCCTACCCGGCCAGTGCCAGGAAACACACTTTCGGCAGGGCTTTGGCAATTTGGACGTTGGATCGTAACACTAATGGCAGAGTACGTAGAGCACGGTCTGAGAGGAAGACGTTTGATAGTTGGGGAAAAGGACTTGTGCTACAACAAAAATTGTCTAGGAAAAGAATGGCCTGTCTTTAGGCCTTGGGTGGGGTCGAGGGGTTTTTGCAACAGCCCATATATATATTAAAAAAAGCAGAGTGCTGATTTAAAATAGGTGGTGGGGGATCATCTGTATGAGTGTGTGTGTGAGGTGTGTGTGCGTGCGGGGAGGGGGGGGGTAGTGTGAAAAGGGTTGAGGGGGCAAGGCAAAGGGTGGGGTTTTTAAAGGGCGGGCTGTAGGCATTGTCAGGCAAAGAGAGAGAGAGAGAGAGGTGCAACCAGGCAGACTTACTGAAGAGAGTGCAGACTGGGATGAGTAAATGCACTGGGCAGCGTAGCTGTTGATACAGCCAACGAGCGAGCGAAAGAGAGAGAGAGAGAGAGAGAGAGTGTGTGTGTGTGTGTGCACGAAAGCGAGCGAGAGAGCGTGCACGAGAGAGAGAGAGAGGAAAAGAGAAAAGGAAAAATAGGAAAGAAAGAAGCAGAGAAGAAAAAGGGAGGATACTACGACAACAACTATGCTGTGCTGCATAAGAAGAACCAAACCGGTAAACTGCTCTTTTTTTCCCCCTGCCTTTTCCATTTCAAACAGGTGCAACTTTGAACTTTGCCGGCGTCCCTTTGCCGTCAGCCAGACGTTAGAGAAGACGTCGGTGTAATTTACTTTGACTTGCGGCCGGGGGTCCCGGTTTGTCTTCATAGACACGCCTCGTTGATGTGATTAGCCTGCATGAATGGACCCCCGCTACCGTGCCTCCCCAGACCTCACGCCGTGTATTCGCGGACCGCCTCAAGACTGTAACTTGATCCGGAGCCGCCGGGCATCCCCGCTCGTATCGATCAAGCACTTATAAAAAGTGAACGGTTATCGAAAGACACCTGATCCTCGGCCATCCGCCTTTGTTTGTGTTAATTGCAGCAAACTTTCGCCGGTTGCGAAGCGCTGTCTCGACAAGAGGGGTTAAATCGTTCTATTGTCTCGGGCAAAAAAAGTGGGTAACAGAAGAAAGTACATTTCCTCAGTGAGGAGGAGAGAGGAAAAAAAGGGTGGGGTGCAGAGTGAGTGAGCAGCACCATCATGCCAGCGGCCTCGAGGGATTACAATAGGAATAAATGACTCTAAATAGATTACCATAGCCCTCCAGCTTTATGAGTGGATAATGCCGGGAGTGGCTACAATGGAGTGTGCACTCATTTAAAGGGTGTGAAAGGGTGCTAGTTTGCAGAGAATTCGCAAAAGGCAGACAAGGTGCTGCGTGGAAGCGGGTGGCTCCAAATAATGGAGAAGCCATAAACGCTTCAGTATTTTAATAGCTGATTCTGTCGTCCTAAATCAAACATGATTATGTCCGACTCGTGACGTGCTGGGTTTTGATTGCACTTGATCGCTTGATTAATTCCTGGATGAGTCATATTAACTGTGGCAGGCTGGAGATGACAGCTGAAAGACGAGCAGAAGACAGTAGCTGGAGCCCGGGGATGGACGTTCCCAGTGCATGGGAGGAGGGGAGGAAAAGGTGCAGGTAAAACAATGATTTGAATGAGACTATGGGGGGGAGGGAGGGAGAATGTGCATGAAGGCAGGGAAGGAAATGAAGCTGGATGGTGGCGGAACGACGGATGACGGTTGGAGGAGGTGTGGAAGAAGGGGCGGAAACAAGGAGAGAGAGAGAGAAAAAAAATGCCGGCACGCTGCACACTGCACACTGCAGCCATGTGGGTGAGGCAGCGGCTCTTTAGCCACAGAAGGCTGCTTCAAGCATGAGTGCCGCCAAATATCCATCTGGGACTTGAAACACTTAAAGTATTTTCCTGCACTGCTTTGGCCCAGACTGTGTTCCTCGGAGAAAAGAGCCTCGTGTTTTCTGCTGAGGACACAAAAAGCCGGCATGTAAGATAGTGAGAACTATACGGGGAGGGGCTGCAAGCTTATGTGAGTGTTTGGATGGAAAAATCAGGATTAGGTCCCTAGGTCCGTATCCAGCCCGAGTTCTTCTCCCTTTTTGACGAAAAGAATAACCTTAATCTAATTCGACATAATAGCTTCTCTTCAGCTCCGCCCTGCCACCATGTCTAGTGTTAATCCTCAAACCATGAACATACCTGCCTGTCATAGTGTCTCCTCTTAAACTGTGCTTCATGTTTTAGATACCACATAAGCCCACACCGGCACACCACACATCGTCCATCCGGCTCTTCTCCTCCCCCACTTTCCTCTTCCCTCGCCCCCTGTCAGATCAGTGGCGATTGTAGAGCCTTTGTTCAGACAGAGGGTCTGTGTAATTGAATTAAAGGCTGTTAGAGAGGATGCGATGGTGCCGGCGCATCGGCCGCCAAGGATCCCTCGTGCTAAAAGAAACATCGCTGGCTGATTGAGGGGAGAAGGGGCTGCCGGCGCCTGAGCCGCTCTTGACTCATCTGCAGGAGATAGCTGACTAAAAGGGTGTGGTGCTCTGCTGAGTCTGCCTGGGTGAGCGAGACAGGAAGAGGAGAGAGAGCGAGGATAGCTGAAGACAGCATGGAGGAGATATTCACCAGTGGTCTGTGCTGCTGCTGTGTGTCTGAATCATTTTTCCACCCCTCAGCATTTGCAGGGGGGAGGGGAGGTCGTTGATATGAACTTTGATAATTACTTATGCAGAAAACTCTAAACATCTGAAATGCAGTAATTTCGATGAATTGATTTATGGATCCCCCAAGATCAAAGAGCACTGTGAATGTGTTTTAACGATTCCCTGTGTGCATTCCACTGCATTGCGCTGCGTGGCGAGGTGCATAAAGTCGAGCTACCTGTCTGCTGTGTTCATTTTTGACAGAAGCGCTTGTGCGGTGGGTCGATCATCACTCAGCCCGACACTTAACTGTCCTGCTGCCCAACCACCCGCTTCCTGAAACAAGTCCCTAATGGCACTAGCAATGAGAAGGTGGCGGGTTGACACTATGTCACCGTTGGGGGTTGCGGGGTGTATGTGCACGTTTATAGATCCTTCGCTTCGGCCAATGGCTCTTTGGGTGTGGCTCTCGCAACAGCTGGTGTCCACCCCAAGGGCAGAGACAGACCGTGAGGGAGCGACAGACTGCAGCTGTAACATCCAGTGGTCAGACACTGTACAGAACACACTCTGACATGGACGTTCATCACATGACTGAGTCCGATCAATCTTTCCGGCATTAAGACTCTTGAGGTTGACAGTTCATTTAATAATCTTAAAATGATGTTACATAATGGCATCTTAATGAAAATCCACAAACACATAGTCCTTAGTCCTACATCTGGTTTGAAATGATTAACATAATGCATTTTTTTCTGTTCTTGGGAAAAACTGCAGGCACATTTTTGTTATTCCTTTGATTAACCGGAAGATGCAAATATGTTATCTTCCCGTGAAGTCATCAGGGTATATTTCTAGTCTATTTTGGCCTAAAGGGAGTGGTCTCCCCTCTACCTTTGGGAAGAGCAGTTGGATTTGTGAATGAAAACGTGTGCCGCACTGACACAGAGGGGAATCGAGCCTGCAGGAAGGTACGTGACCAGGGTTCAATTAACAGTCACCGTCTCTCAGAGGCAGATTTGCAGTGAGAGACTGAAGTATGTCTCTGAAAGAACTATAGCGGTTAAAGATCAGGTTTTAAATGTATAGAAGGCGTACGGATCATTGTCTCTGCATTAGCCGGTTTGACCATAAACCCTGCAGCAAATCTTTAAAAGTGCTTCAAAGTTGGTGTCGTGCATTTTGGAACGGAAACAAACATACATGATCAATAATGCAGACGGTGATGCCATGGATGCATCAGGACAATGAACCCCCCCTTTGTCTTTATAAATTCATATGAGATCACTGCTGGCACGTTATTACATTTGCACTCACGCACCTTAATCTCTAAAGTAGTTGACACCCCACCCTCCGGTCCAAAAATGATGTCATAGCACGATATTCCCAGACACCCTCATCCGTTGCTGTCTTGTTCTCTCCTTGGCTGATTCATTGTATGCAGCCGGTAAGTAATTCTATTTAGAGTTAAGTGCTTGGGTCCAATTTTTGGCAATTGTAAGCACCAATGGGATTCAATGTAATAAAAGGCCCAATAAGTCACCAGGAAGCATGCATGCTACACACAGGGTTTGCTTGTGGTTATTTTCTATTGGGTTACATGTGTGGTATGGCTTACTGTTATGTGCTTTTGGACTTTAAAATACAAATGAATATTACCAGTCTGTGCTGTTTCTGATCTTATGTCACTAAGAGCCTGATTTACTAAGATCCAAACACCACGTGGTAAACAGCGTGTGCAATCTATAAAATTGCGTGTGGTCTTAGTGGGCGGGGCGCGTGCCATTTATTAAAACTACGTATGCAATTGTAAAATGGTGCAGACCGCCTTATCTAAATGAGGACTTTACGTGTACTATACCGGGCAACACCATGGAAACACTCATTTACTGCACATTCATGTTATCATGCTTCTATCTGTGGCGTTTTGCTATGTTTTCAAACATGCAAGAGACTTGCACCACACTATGGCCGTCTTAGCAGCAATCCTGCAGTATGAAACCACTTTTTATCGTATTTTTACCACTCAAGGTGCACTAATTGGTGAGAGGCTACACGAACTCTGCACGAGACGCAAAAAAATGCATACTTAAGAAGTTATTTTCTTCATATAAGAAATATTTTAACAATCTATATCAGCCCCTTAAGTCAGCTATACAATTATAAAATGATGTTGCTGAATAGACATTATTTGCCTATCATTTTTTTCATTTCTGACCGTCTAAAATGTTGACCCCCGCTCGTAAGACAAGGAATTCTCGCCTGTCCATCGTCCGTGTGTGTTCAGCACAAGCACTGATTCTGCAGCCGTGTGTAAAACTGTCAGTTTGCAAACTAGAGCTTGCAAAACGGTGATAGTTGTTGATGTATCACATTGCTTGTGCTAAATAATTATTTTTGCATTTTCTCCTCCTAATTTGATGATGAGCATTTATTTTGCATATTAACGAAGACAGAGACGCAAAATGGAATGCAAACCTTATCCTACCCACCCAACAGACGCCATCCACTTTGAACACATTTAGTAGATCAGTTTTGCATGTGCTATTATGTTTGCACGTGTTTTAGTACACGCAAAGTCGCAAACCTTTTGTAAATCAGGCCCTAAGTTGCTTGAGATGGTATACTTGTGTCTGTTAATATACTGAAGGAGATTTACAGGCTCTGAACCTTTGGGCTCCAATGTGAATATACTACAGCTGCACCTTGGCTTCGCTGGTGCAATATTGAGCTGACACAGTGACCCTGAAGATGACGTGTGGGTTTTAGGACCGGCAGCTCCTAAATCACGCCTAACAGATGGGACGTCGCACTTTAAAGCCCCATAGCCAATGAATCAGGAAAGTGAGCTGATGCATTTAGACATCCTAGTCTCTTGACTGACTTAAACAAGGCTCGTGAAACTGATTTTAAATAAAGGAAGTTGCACTCTGACCTTACGTTGCACAGAACACCTACTTAGCCGAGTGCGCCACTCCCCGTTTTACGAGCACCTATTTGCAGCTGAGGGGTCAGGTGCACTGCCAATCATGGTACTCTTTCATTGCACCAACCAACAGAGAGCACTGGGATGAGTTAGCACTCTGGTTGTCAAGGTAACCTTTGATAGTTGGGAGGGGTATGGTAGTGAATGCTGAAGAGACTGAAGCATGCGGCTGGTTCCCTAGCAGCCGGATGAGAGGAAGCTTCTGTGCAAATCCTTATTGAGGGGAAAAATATTGACCATATTGGATGGTGTTTCCGTTTACAGAACAGCAAGCGTTGTATGCAACTATTGTACTAAATCATCTTCGGACCATCAACAAACCGTGCAACAAATCACGGAAGCAATCAACCCAGGGGCATGTGTCCCTCCATCTTTTTTCATGATTCACAAAGGCACTAAATATCCCCTCCACAGCCCATGAACTCGTCAAATCAGTGACTCACACCTTGCAAATCATTGCTAACTGGACAGACTTGAATCAATCCAAAGAAAATAACAACAACCACAAAAACACGTCAGTTGTGCCCTTTTATCATTCCCTCTTATTAATGTTGCATCACTTGCATGCTCAATTTGTGTTTGCTCCATGTTCACATTTATTCAAAGTGTGCATTAGAGGCTGTGGATTGCCTGAAATAATATGTTTGTGTGAATGCTGATTGATGTTGGATTTTTTTCCTCATTTATTTTGAATGTACTAAGTCATTTTGTTTGCACTTTTCAGTGTTTATCATTTTCTTTATTTGATTTGATTTCTTTTCATTAGATTTAAATGACTCATAAAACAACCCCCTATTTGATGGACAGCTTTGGATCCAGTTACCAAAGGTAATATAAAAGACCCCTTTTAATGACTCCTTGTATACGTCCTACTCCTAACTGTATGTTCCTCATCCCTTCTTACACATACAGTACATAGAGCATATCCTAAAACTAGAGCCTTCACCTAGCTTGTCCAGCACTTCTGCATTAGACTTCCAGTATGTTCCTAACCCAGTAATAGCCTACTGTTCCTCCTCTAACCTTTCTGCTCCATCCATTATTTCATTATTAGTAAAAAATAAAATAAACATGCATGGAATACGATGATTGTCAACCTACATGCTTCTTTTTCCATGCTGCTCAGCAGGTACGGTGCATCCGGAAAGTATTAACAACACTTTACTTTTTCTACAATTTGTTATGTTGCAGCGTTATTCCAAAATATAATAAATTAAATCATCTCCTGAAATCTCTACAGACAATACCCCATAATGACAATGTAAAGTTTTTATTAATTTAGCTATATATCCATCCATCCATTTTCTACCGCTTATTCCCTTTTGGGGTCGCGGGGAGCGCTGGCGCCTATCTCAACTACAATCGGGCGGAAGGTGGTGTACACCCTGGACAAGTCGCCACCTCATTGCAGGGCTTAGCTATATATATACATAAATATATATATATATATATGTATATATATACACATACATACATACATATATATAGTGCATACATATATATATATAGTGCATACATATTTGTACACATATGTGTATATATATATATGTATATATTCGTATGTGTGTGTGTGTATATATATACATATACACATATGTATATATATACCCACATAGATACATGCACATACACATTTATGTACGTATATATATATATATATATATATATATATATATGCAGTATATATACATATACACACACCCACTATAATATATATATATATACATATATATAGTATATACATATATATATACAGTATATACACATATACATATATACACACATATATATATATATATACACACATATATATATATTCACACATATATATGTATATATACATACATACATATATATAGTGCATACATATGTGTATATATATATATATGTATATATTTGTATGTGTGTGTGTGTGTATATATACATATACACATATGTATATATATACCCACATAGATACATGCACATACACATTTATGTACGTATATATATATATATGCAGTATATATACATATACACACACCCTCTATAATATATATATATATATATATATATATATATATATACACACACATATGTCGTGGTGGTTTGTGCAGCCCTTTGAGACACTAGTGATTTAGGGCTTTATAAGTAAACATTGATTGATTGATGATTGATATATATATATTCACACATATATATATATATATACACATATAGATATACACACATATATATACACATATATACATATATATAGTATATACATATATATACACAGTATATACACATATACATATACACATATATACACACACATATATATATATACACACATATATATACACACACATATATATTCGCACACATATATATATATACACACACATATATATACACATATAGATATACACACACACATATATACACATATAGATATACACACACATCACATATATATACATATACATATATACATACACACACACATATATATATATATATATATATATATATATATATATATATATATATATATATATATATATATAATTACATGAATATAAGTACTAACAGAATTTTCCCAATACAATATTTCATTGATGCATCTTTGGCAACAATTACAGCCTCAAGTCCTGACATTCAAGCCAAAGAGTTCAAACTTTGTCTCATCAGACAAGATCATTTTGTTTCTCATGACCTGAGAGTCTGTCAGGTGCATTATGGCAAACTTTTAACTAAGAAATGGCTTCTGTCTGGCCACTATACCACACAGGCCTGGTTGCTCGATTGCTGCAACGATGGTTGTCCTTCTGGAAGGTTCTCCTCTCTCCAAAGAGGAATGCTGGAGCTCTTTTGCGAGACTAAGATAAATACAGCTATGTACAGGTGTGCCCAGCTTGTGGCATTGTGTTTAAAAAGACTTGAGTCTGTAATTGCTGCCAAAGGTGCATCAACAAAGTATTGAGCAAAGGCTGTGAATACTTATGTACATTTGTAGTTTTAATACATTTGCAAAACTACAAATAAAATGTTGACATTGTCATTATGGAATATTGTTTGCGGACTTTTGAGAAAACTGGTTTATTCCATTTTGGAATAAGGCTGTAACATAATATGGAAACGTGGAAAAGGTGAAATGCTGTGAATACTTTCCGGATGCACTATATGTTTGCGTGAGATATTAATGTACTTCCTATTTTGGCAACAAGGTGGAGAAGAATGAGGATGGGGACCAGAAGATTGAGCAGGATGGCACCACCAACAAACCTGAAGACAAGGCCCACAAGGCTGCCACTAAAATACAGGCTAGCTTCCGTGGACACATAACTCGGAAAAAGATGAAAGATGGAGAAGAAGAGAAGGATGGAGACAGTCCTGCTGCTGCAGATGAAGCAACAGAGGGCGGAGAAGAGGCAAAGAAAACAGCGGGGTCCCCGGTTAAGGAGGAGAATACTGCAGAAGAGGAGGGGAAAAAGCAGGAGGAAATGAGCCAAGCCAAAAGCCCGGTGGCAGAAAAGCCTGCTAACTCGCCAGCTGCTGCTGCTCCTTCTCCGGCAGGAGCAGCGACGTCTCCTTTAGCGCCGGCACTTGCTGCTCTCTCTCTTTCAGCGCCTTCCGAGGCCCCCAAAGAGGAGCCAAAGGCGGCGGAAAAAGCTGAAGAGAAGCCCAAAGAGGTGGAGGCTGCGGCGGCCAAGAGTCCCATCACAGCTGAGAAAAAGGTGGAGGAGAAGGCTGAGGAGAAAAAGGAGGAGGCCAGACAAGCCGATGTGCCTGCTGCTGTCAGCCCGACAGCCGAGAAGGAGGAGCCTGACCAAACAAAAGATAAAGGTAGGGATGCTTGTCGCAGTAACACAGTTTTAAAATTAAAGCGATTGAGTTCAGAGACAAAAATGATATTTGCACATTCAAGATTCAAACAAAAAATGATGTGCTTTCCTAAAAATCCTTAATGTGTGAAGGGGATTCATATGGCCCCATTTGTCACACTTTACCTGACACATAAGA
The DNA here is from genome assembly GCF_033978795.1 of Nerophis ophidion. NCBI lineage: Eukaryota > Metazoa > Chordata > Actinopteri > Syngnathiformes > Syngnathidae > Nerophis > Nerophis ophidion. The sequence goes on from NC_084623.1 coordinate 41,629,728, forward strand.
CGTGATGACTTAGGGCAGTGGTTCTCAAATGGGGGTACGTGTACCCCTGGTGTACTTGAAGGTATGTCAAGGGGTATGTCAGATTTTTTTTTAATATTCTAAAAATAGCAACAATTAAAAAATCCTTTATACATATATTTATTGAATAATACTTCAACAAAATATGAATGTAAGTTCATAAACTGTGAAAAGAAATACAACAATGCAATATTCAGTGTTGACAGCTGGATTTTTTGTGGACATGTTCCATAAATATTGATGTTAAAGATTTCTTTTTTTGTGAAGAAATGTTTAGAATTAAGTTCATGAATCCTGAGGGATCTCTATTCCAATCCCCAAAGAGGGCTCTTTAAGTTGATGATTACTTCTATGTGTAGAAATCTTTATTTAATTGAAACGGTTATTTTTCAAAAAGTTTTTAGTTATTTTTATATCTTTTTTTCCAAATAGTTCAAGAATGACCACTACCAATGAGCAATATTTTGCACTGTTATAGAATTTAATAAATCAGAAACTGATAACATAGTGCTGTATTTTACTTCTTTATCTCTTTTCTTTCAACCAAAAATGCTTTGCTCTGATTAGGGGGTACTGGAATTAAAAAAATGTTCACAGGGGTCACAGGGGTACAAAGATTGAGATCCACTGACTTAGGGGGTTGAACAAACCACTTCAGCAGCCAGATAGCAGTAGTGTTGAATATCCTAAAATATGTTTTGTGGCAATTCCAACATTGACCACAGTGTCACTTGCTATATAGAGTGGCACTATCCATCATTTTCAGCATTTCAAAAAGGGAGATCCACCTAGGACTGGGCTCATATGAATCCCTCTGCTAATGTAGCAAGCGCCACATGGTGTAGCTACGTGCCTTGAAGATTTACAGATGATTGGCAGGCCTCCAGCGTCGACTGGTTAACACAGACATCACAGCTGTCTATTAGATTAAACCTCATCCTGCAAGATGCAACCTCCAGACAGATAAGGCACACAGACCTTGGTGGTCGTAGCAAATATTCAAACAAGAACTTTACGAATAAGAGGATCATCTTTTGTCACATACACTCATATCACATTAGAATTAGAATACACAGTAGTGAATGGTGCCGTTTTATAAAGACGCAACCGAATTACAGCCATGCCCTTTGCAATTTGTAAATCAATAATAGTGAAACTACATACGGTATTGATCTCACTAATAACGTTTTACATATCCGCAACAACCTTCTAACAGTCTGATGCCCCTTTAATAATCACATCTCAAGCGGTAGAACATGGATGAATGGATCTCTCCACCAATATAACAGTCACATGCGATCAGGGAGAGACAGGAGACAGAGCCATCATAAAAAAACAATAACGATCTACCAACTGTGTTACACATGTATTTCAATATGATTGTCACCATTTTGACTTTACTTATGAAAAAATCACTGAATTTGCACATTTCCTAGTCAAATACAGGGCAGAAACCGGAGAGCCTATCGCGTGATTGCACAATTCTGCATAAACTGGGTTTGACGGCGCGTTCCCGTTTTGTGTCACCTTGTCGCCAATAGAATGTTTGCAGAAGCATTTATTATGTGCCATGATTTTTGAAAGCTTGTGTAATGTTTTGAATGTAAGTGTTACATTTTTCTTGCTAATCATACATAAAAACACAGTACTTTGGCTCACCGTGAAGGCCGCTGAGTGTACATGAGATGACAGCGACATACGTTGCTACCATCTTCCTGCAGAGAGGAAAAGCAAAAGTAATAGTTAATTAATAAAGGGGAATTTAACAACAAAATAACAGAGATTTTCCTGGAGAGGGATAGCTCCGTGGTCGAATCGTTGGACATTAATCGGTTGTCTTAGAGCCCACCACGGCGAGCCTCGGGTGGGCCGAAGTCACCTGTCAACCCTTGTGGGACTCGCTGGAAATTAAACTTGGTGCACGTCGACGGGGTGTACGTTCGACCAGTTATGTCAGGCAGAAGCCTTCCTCCCTGCACCTCTCTGGCAACCGTAATGATTATTCCACGGGTTCTATCAAGGTTTACTTACATAGCCCTTAATCACAAATGTTTCAAAGAGGTGCAAAAACCACAACAACAACGACATCCTCGACTCAGATCCCACATTAGGGCAAGAAAAAAACCCCAACCCGAACAACAAGAAACCTTGGAAGGGACCGCAGATGTGGGGATTCCCCCCTTGGGTGACCGGTGCAATGAATGCTGAATGGATACGGTTAATAATGTGAGAGTCCAGTCCATAGTAGACGGAAACCTCATTATGACATTTATTTCCCAGTCAAATTTACACCAAGCTCACCCACCCTGGCAGGTCCGGTGTGAGGATCTCACTAAACTATCCAATCTGGATTTCTTTGTTTATCTGACTGTTTTAGCCCTTTTCAGCTGGAAAAGGTTGCAAATGAGGTATGTTTATTTGTGGGGCCTCTCATTAGATGTGCTCTTGCTAACAATCATGCTAGAATACAAGTAAAACATTTAGCAAAATCGATTCAGACTCAACTGCATGAAAATCTTAAATTGAAGACAGTCCTAGTTTTTAACACATCTGTATTTCACATGTTTACTTTAAAAGTGCCTGCAACAATTTTAATAACTAACACTGTTACGCCACAGATACAGTAGTAGCCCGTACATGGTTTCTCAGATTTATCATTGAAAAAAGGGAAGTACTTGAAAACGACATTCACACAATGTGGATTATTCTATTATTTTCTCTTTTCCAAGGAGTGTCAAACCAAATGTTCTGGTAGGCCGCACCACAGTTACGGCTGCCCTGACAGGGTGGCTTGTGACTGCGAAACCATAAAAATATATGATTGCTTCATGGTATTACAGTATTGGCCCCACATTTGATTATTATCATTATTTACCAACACGCTGCTTTTGAAACAGAAGTCAAAATGAGAAGCAGATATTAAAGTTGAGTGTGTAACAGCTTGATGCATCAAATAATATTGGTTAAGGCAGTGCTTCTCAATTATTTTCTGTCACGCAGCCCACAGGAAGAAAAAAATATTTTGCGCCCTCCCTACTCTCCAACACGACTATAAATAGTATAATGTGTCTATAAAATTGTAAGAAATATACCGCTGCATAACATTGTAAGCTTAAAAGAAACAAGACGTCAGTATTTCCTTGTCTCCCACCATGGTTACAGTTAAGCAAAGTGCTACATATGCTTCATCATATTCTGGTTCACATCCCTGATGTGGGATCTGAACCGAGGATGTCGTTGTGGCTTGTGCAGCCCTTTGAGACACTGGTGATTTAGGGCTATATAAATTAACACTGATTGATTGATAGATTGGTACATCACAAAAAGCATGTTCCCCGAAGTCACACACTCCATCGCACCGCGCCCCCTAGGGGTGTAACGGTACACAAACATTTCGGTTCGGTAGTAGCTCGGTTCAAAGGTCACGGTTCGGTTCATTTTCGGTACAGTAAAAAAAAAAAATATATAAATATTTTGGTAATTTATTTACCAAATTTGCAAAATCTTCCACCAAAAATATTTTTCTTAGTGGAATATGTGATGTGAAGTAATCGGAACCTTGGATAGGTCAATAATTCATAATAACATTGATTTTGATTCAATATCATGTTTTGAGCAATGACAGTTTTAATTAGTAGTCAACGTTGCAACTTTTTCTAAATTACATTTAGCCTTTAAGCTTTTCTATTTCACTTTTGTTTATGTTTTTATTTTAATAGTATTTTTAGAAGGTGCCTTGGGCCTTTAAAACATTAGAGGTGAGCCGCAAATGGCTTCCGAGGCACCCTTTTGACACCCCTGCTATAGACAATAAAAAATTAAATCTGATAAATCTATGGATAAAAAGCTGGCGACGCATGCGCGTTTATCATAACTCTCTCGCTCTCTCTGTCTCTGCCCCTCCCTCACGAATGCTGCTGCGTGCACAATCTGTATTGTTTTTAACCCCTTCTTAACCCTGAACGTACATTGAAAATACACGCAACCCTAACTTAAAATGCCGGACATTTGAGGCATTTAAGACACTCCACCCAGACAGCCCCGCAAAAGAGGACATATCCGGTGAAAAGAGGAGGTACGTTCAGTCTATCGTAGCCCGGTCGCTGCCAGCATGCCTTGTGTTACGCCTCGGTGTGCATTGTTTACACAACGTGCGGTACGCTACTTAATATGTCCCTGTGGAAACTCGTTCGGTGCACCTCCGAACCAAACCGAAACGGTTCAATACAAATACACGTAGCATTACACCCCTAGCGCACTCCCATGGGGGTCCGCCCCACTATTTGAGAAGGACTGTGTTAAGGAGATGTATTGTATATGGTGCAATCTTATTGTTTCGAAATTGAAACACATTTAGCAAGAAAGACGAAGTCGCTTATTGAAAAACATTATTGCCAGGCTTTCCCGTCCTCATCAAATTATGCCGTGAGTTTGATGCCTGTGTCTAATCCTCTTAACAATCAACCTGTATTAATATGAATTTGACCACAAGGATTTAAAGTTTAAAAAAATAAGCCAATGCCTTACCAGCCATGAACTTCATTCAGTTCACACCACTGCTTATAACCATTTCACAATGGCAATAAAAATGCTGAGATTATATTTGCTGTTAGTGACCCATAGGCCAATAAACAGGACATGTTCAGTACCAGCCATGCCCAGCAGGCTGTTTGAATGCCAAACTCAGGGCTGAACCAACAGCATTGTAGAGATTAATTCTACATTATTTTCCACAATTGCACTCTCAGTTGAATAGAACATATTGTACATATTGGCAGGAAAGAAAAACAGTGACGCCACCCTGCCCTAATGTAATAACACGCTCACACAAAAGTGATTTTTGTGGTCCAGGGATTTTCAAGTGTGGGTCAGACAGGTACAGTGGCTGGAGCATGCTCCATCTTAGAATAGGTGGGGGCCGAGAGGGAAACACACACACACACCGACACCAACCGAGCTGCACTAAATCTAGGTCACGGAGAGGCACTGTCTCTGCGTTGTCATAGTTACCACCTCCATGGGAAAGCTGGCCTGCATAGAGCAGAGCGCAGATAACAGGTGTTCTGATTCAAATGAATGATTAATGATCCTTACCGGTCACGATCTGCACTGGGGACGTCTGTCACACACACGAAGAACCGTTGGGCCCAATATGCTTAATTAACATACTGTAACATAGAGAAATTAATTATCGTAACTTTAGTTCTAATCGGATAAGGTGGGTGCATTTATACAGTCCTAGTCTAATTTTAATTAAAAAAAAGTACCTAAAGATATCACAAAAACATTACCATTGCACATTTATTTTTCATACACAACTAAATAAAAAAATTTAAAATTGGTTACATTTAGGCCCTCTCTAGAAATTAAAGAGATGATACGCTAAATGGTCTCTAATGTGTGAATGTTAGTGTGAATGTTGTCTATCTGTGTTGGCCCTGCGATGAGGTTGTGACTTGTCCAGGCAGGTCTACCCCGCCTCTCGCATAAATGCAGCTGGGATAGGCTCCAGCACCCCCTGCGACTCCAAAAAGGGACAAGTGGTATAGAAATGGATGGATGGATATTTGACAAGCATGTTTGCAGTAAATCCTTTCAAGAGTGTGGTTGTTATACATAGAGTTTGACTGTACGACTTTGACCAATATGAACATATTCCTTCTTTAAATTTAGGACCGCATTGGCAATATTGATGAAAAAAAAAAACAACTACCCAAAATCGTAAGCTACTAAAGGAAAAGCTGCTTATGTTACGACATACACTGACAAAAAGCTAGTGGTTTCAAGATGGAGCTTTGCGGTACTCCATATCTATCAATTACAATGTACTGTTTATAATTATTTTCCAGACAAAAAAAGTTATTGGGCTTATATGAATAAAACTGGATTAAATAAAAGATACACCATCCAAATGCATCGCAGGAAATAAAAGTTTTAAAAAAGTAAACATTTTTACTGTGCTGAAAAAACAGTTCCATATTAAATGACTAATATAATGACTGTACAAAAAGACTCTAATGTCCCTTACTTTGTCAGTTCTGTGATCAGCCTCTTCTTATCTCACCCTGAGTAAACTGGGACAGGCTCCAGCTTGTCAGTAACCTGAAACAAAAAGTGTTTTAAAATGATAATGATGATTTTTACTGGCAGCTTGAAAAAACAAAAAAAACAAAGACCACATTCCGAAACAAGGGTGATTTCATCTCCAGTACGTCCACAAAATAATTGATTGCAGTTGAGCCAAGCTGTGTTTACATTACAATGACTCAGACGCTTCTCATATATACTGATTACACTTAACCTGTAAGCATGCTATGACTCATGAGTCATATCTACTCATACATTAATGCAGAAGCACTCACACGTTTTAGTCCGGTTCTCGTTTGTGCTCACATACACGCTGAAGAACACACACAATGATGTCATCCCTCAATGTCTCATATTTCTATTAAAAGAGTGTGAGGTCATTGTACAGTATGACTTCAACAGCATGTTCTCAGGGGGCTTGAAAAAAATGGAGGTGCTATCAGAAACTACCAACTACCAACCAAGAAATCACCGCTGGATGTTTTTCTTACTGCTATACCCTGTGGCCATCACATGATATCAGATATGACAGGTTGGGATACTTTCACTTTAAATATTTCATGGGCCCATTAGGAGCACTCGTCCTCTTCATTATTTACAGTCGGTGTGTATAAGTACACTGCATGGATCCAGGGTATATGAAAAAATCATATGTAGAAACATAATATGGGAACTCTTTAAGGCTTGGTACGGTGGCACATAATATATGTTTTCTATAGTTTTTGTTGCGTGATGAGATAATGACAGTTTAAACGACATACAATTGCATGCAATTTATTTAGTTTTTTTGTTCTAAACACACGAGTCAAATTGGCCACATTTGGCCCAACACATAATTTTATGTGGCCCCGTCACTAAAGTACTTTATTTTCTCTTATTAAATGTGTTAATTCTTCCCATTTTGTCAGAAAAAATGCATGTACTGCATGCAATCACATATCTTTTAAACTTCAATATGATCTAATAGAGCAACAAATATTAGATTAAAATACATTAAATTTTTTTTTTTAATACAGTGGGGCAAAAAAGTATTTAGTCAGCCACTGATTGTGCAAGTTCTCCCACTTAAAATGATGACGGAGGTCTGTAATTTTCATCATAGGTACACTTCAACTGTGAGAGACAGAATGTGGAAAAACATCCAGGAATTCACATTGTAGGAATTTTAAAGAATTTATTTGTAAATTATGGTAGAAAATAAGTATTTGGTCAACCATTCAAAGCTCTCACTGATGGAAGGAGGTTTTGGCTCAAAACCTCACGATACATGGCCCCATTCATTCTTTCCTTAACACGGATCAATCTTCCTGTCAGCTTAGCAGAAAAACAGCCCCAAAGCATGATGTTTCCACCCCCATGCTTCACAGTAGGTGTGGTGTTCTTGGGATGCAACTCAGTATTCTTCTTCCTCCAAACACGACAAGTTGAGTTTATACCAAAAAGTTATATTTTGGTTTCATCTGACCACATGACATTCTCCCAATCCTCTGCTGTTTCTTCCATGTATCCATTTTGGTATAAACTCAACTCATCGTGTTTGGAGGAAGAAGAATACTGAGTTGCATCCCAAGAACACCACACCTACTGTGAAGCATGGGGGTGGAAACATCATGCTTGGGGGCTGTTTTTCCTGCCAAGGGGACAGGATGATTGATCCGTGTTAAGGAGAGAATGAATGGGGCCATGTATCGTGAGATTTTGAGCCAAAACCTTCTTCCATCAGTGAGAGCTTGGAATGGTTGACCAAATACTTATTTTCCACCATAATTTACAAATAAATTCTTTAAAATTCCTACAATGTGAATTCCTGGATTTTTTTTCACGTTCTGTCTCTCACAGTTGAAGTGTACCTATGATGAAAATTACAGACCTCTGTATTGTTGTGGGAGAACTTGCACAATCGGTGGCTGACTAAATAATGTTTTGCCCCACTGTATACTTAAATATCTGCTTAACTTATGATTTCAAAGCACAGTAAAAATGACAATAAATTTTACACAAAAAAACTGACAGGTCAGACACTTTTGCAATAACCATAGATTTTATGGTAAAAATAAAAAGTTTTAAAGTTAAAAATGCTGTAAAAACCACTGTACATTTTTTATATATTTTTTCAGTGTACATAGAAATATACATAATAATAAGTCATTGGCAATCGTGTGATAATATCATGAGGCAAACCCTTTTACACTCATATTGTGTTTTCTCTGTAACAGGTGGCCCTCCGAGGGCAACCATAACTGCAACGTCACACCCTGTTCTAAAGGACCGAATCGTACGAAAAACTGAAGCATTTTTTCCCCATAAAAAATAATGCTAATTTAATTAATCTGTTACAGACTCCCAACCATACAACCACAAAACATATTTTGTAGAGCATGATTATAGTTTTACATGTAAAAAAATAGGTGTAAATAACACATTACATTCATAACACAACATGTAATAATTGTTACCTATTTTTGAAAACTCTTTTTGGAGAGGACAGGAATGAGCGGAGAGAAGAGGGCAGGGAAGATTGAGTTGCCAACGCAAGGGATTCTTTGCTTGCGGAATTGATTCTGCGAAATGATACGTGGGATACGAAAACTTGGGAGAAAATTTTGAAAAAAAATGTTTAATCGAAAACCGAGTGTGTGATTCAAAAGGAGTTTTATCACTCTGGGCCGTGATGTGAAAAGTCTTACGCTAGCTTATCATTTTCTTTCATCTTTTCCATCCCACTCCTTCACTTCCTACTTTTCTTTCTCCAGATGCTGCAGAGGAGTCTAAAGCAGAGGATGACACCCCAGCAGATGCAGCTGCAGAGGCTACCGAGTCCAAGGATGACTGAGGCGACGTCTACTCTCCTAGAAGCAGAATGAAGAAAAACAAAAATCAACAAAGGTTGCTCTTTGCCTTCCCGGCGCGAAGGCAGCCCGTTTTTATTTGTTTGTCATTTTTTGTGTGGCAATGATTTTTCTCATGTTGGGGGAGTTTCCAGCGTGACGTTTTTTGGCTCAAGCTAATATATGATAACGTGGTGATGATGTTGTTGTTGTTGATGATGATGCTGAAATATGATTGTTAAGCTGACGAGGTGGATTTCATTTCTAACATCTTTTACTATGTATTGTAAGGGATCTGGTCGTGGATTTAAAAAAAAACAACAACCTCCCAACTGGATATATACACATTTAAAATGCATCGCAAATACATTCATTTGCTTTGCATTACTCTATCACGACATACTCGTTGCAAGTAACCTTCTTCGGCCAGTGCACGCACAAAAAAGCTGGTTTTACAATGCAACTCCAGTTTTCATTATCTTACAAGTGTATTGAAAACGCCAACATATGATATGACAAGAATGTATCAATAAATGTGTACCATTTCCAGTTGGAGAGCTGTATAGTACACTTCAAAAACCAACATATAGGACAATAATATTACTTTCCCTCTACTGTGCTTGATTCGATTCAAGCTTCTTTTACTCTACACCCCTTTTACAAACAGTCTGCACATTCGTTGGCAGAAATAGGACCTGATGTGATCATAGAATAAACTTAAGAAATCTGCTAAAGTATTTATGTCTCCACAAGACAATTTATATCCTGACAACCAAATATGAGAGCAGTAGCATGAACCATCGAACCAGATGCATGATGGGAACTCTCCCTCTGAGGGGAACGTTTTTCGCAGTTATGAAAATTAAAGAGGTGTGGCGGCTTCTTTTTGATGTCTTTGATGTTGTTATGACAGTTTATATGAATTGGAATAATACTCTTGCACAATTGTCAAGAAAAAAAACATATATATAAAAAGAAAAAGAATCACAAATGACCGAACAACGAAAAAAAAACTTTTCCTATGTTCCAGTGAGTGCAATGTCCAATTTTAACCTATCAAAGAGTTCCAACTTGTGAGGGAAAAAAAGAAAAATGGTTTCAATGTCTGTTTTCAAAATAAAGCAAATGTGCCAATTATCATCATCAACTGTGGTGTTTGTGTCAAGACAGGGGAGGTGGAAAATAATATTTCATATTTTGTGGAATGCTCGGGATCTTTCTGTGTGGAGTTTGCATGTTCTCCCCGTGAATGCGTGGGTTCCCTCCGGGTACTCCGGCTTCCTCCCACTTCCAAAGACATGCACCTGGGGATAGGTTAATTGGCAACACTAAACTGGCCCTAGTGTGTGAATGTTGTCTGTCTATCTGTGTTGGCCCTGCGATGAGGTGGCGACTTGTCCAGGGTGTACCCTGCCTTCCGCCCGATTGTAGCTGAGATAGGTGCCAGCGCCCCCCCGTGACCCCGAAAGGGAATAAGCGGTAGAAAAAGGATGGATGTGGAATTGTTCTAGATCAGGGGTGTCAAACTAGTTTTCATTTAAGGCCACATTGCAGTTATGGCTGCCATCAGAGGGCTGCTTGTAACAGTGAATAACAAATGAATTTGATTGTTATATATATATATATATATATATATACACATATATATATATATATATTTTTTTTTTTTTACAAATATAGATTTTTTCCATTTTATTGTATTTTTTTAACAGTACAAAACTGGCAATTCAGACACCAGAATTTTACTGTAACACATACAACATATTGTAAATGGAAGAACAGTGCAACTATTTTTTTTAAATTCTGGCAACTGATCTGCCAGTTTTTTTTACTGTAAACAAAAATGTAGTACCGTTTTTCAATTTCCAAAATATACCATAACAACAGCAATTGTACATTTAAAGTAAAAAAACTGGCAATTCAGTTGAGACAAAATTTTACCGTAAACACAGTGGTACAGTTTTTTTTAAATTTACAGTGATAAGCCATTAAAACACCGTAAGTTTTACCTTTAAATCTGTTGTAATATTTACAGTGTACAATTTGATGGATATATTGCTTTGAAATCATAAGTCTGGCAGATGTTTAAGAATTTATTTATTTTGACAAAACAATTATAAAGTATACAAATATATTCGTTGCAATACTGGACAATATTTAAGCTTAAAATATATACAAATATCATGCAGTACATATATTGTTTATGTCTAAATAGAAAGCATGAATACATTTAGTAAGAAAAGATCGAGTACTTTAGTGACGCATATTGTTTTTAGGCGTTCCTGGGTCACATAAAATTATGTGGTGGGACCTAAGTTGGACATCTGTGTTCTACATTAGTGTTTTTCAACCTTTTTTGAGCCAATGCACATTTTTTTTATTTAAAAAATCTCGAGGCACACTAGCCAAAAACATTAGAAAATTAAACTCAGCAGCCGATATTGACAGTAAAAAGTCGTTCTCGCAATAGTTGGACATACAGTAAATCCAAATCATAACCAACCATGCATCACTATAGCTCGTCTCAAAGTAGGTGTACTGTCATGACCTGTCACATCATGCCGTGACTTATTTTGAGTTTTTGGGTGTTTTCCTGTGTGTAGTGTTTTAGTTCTTGTCTTGTGCTCCTATTTTGTTGTTGATTGTCATGTCATGTACGGATGTACTTTGTGGACGCCGTCTGCTGCTCCACACGCTGTAAGTCTTTGCTGTCGTCCAGCATTCTGTTTTTGTTTACTTTGCAGCCAGTTTCGTTTTACATTGCCATCCCTTGGCGTCAATACCTTTTGTTTATTTTTGGTTGAAGCATTAGATACCTTTTTACCTGCACACTGCCTACCATTGTCATCTGCATATTGTGATCACGACAAATCATGTTCTTGACGTCTCCAAAGCAATTAGCTACCTGCTGCCACCTACTGATATGGAAGAGTATTACAGTTACTCTGCCGAGCTCTTGACAGCTCAGATTGCTGGTTTGCAAATAATATTATTAACCCAGGTAGGTGAAATAATATAATTTCCCAATATCTCACGGTACACTAGTATGCTGCGGCACAGTGGTTGAAAAACACTATTCTAGATGATCGTTGTTCAACAAAGCTGAACAGCAGTTCTTTATGGTAGTCTTGCACTTGATAACCACCCAGTTTTAAAAGAAGATTAAGTAGGTGTCTGCTTGCATCGCTCAAGTTCACAGTGTCAGAATGAGTAGACAAGGAAATGATCTGGGAAAAATTAACTCAATTATAGAAAATGGATGAATGGATGGATAATTAAATGGAAGACGTCCTCTCGTGGTGACGGCAATTACTGCGACAGTGGCAATTTAAATTTTACATGTGGGCAGTATTTGGTTGCGTCGCTCTAAATCAGGCCTGGGCAATTATTTTGACTCGGGGGCCACATTTAGAGAAAAAAATGTGTCTGGGGGGCCAGTATATCCATTTTTATGTACACTAATACAAAACCTCACAATAATGTCGGATTGAATGCTAAACACGTCATTACAGACCGCCTTAAAAAACATAATGGAATTTTACATTTTTCTATGAAGGATAAAACACTGAATATTGACAATATATGAACGTCACACCCCATTTCGATCGACACATTTTACAGTCAAGTGAAACACAACAAAAATGCAACAGCCAGTGAAATATGAACGCGAAGGGTACAAAATAAACCAACTTACAATCTGAGATATCAGATACATCGCTAAGCTTTAGGACAGGGCTCTCAAACTCACTTTACCCGGGGGCCACTGGATGCAGATTCCTAAAAAAAAATGTTGCATTCTCCTCAGCATGTCTAGTTGTAAAATGACGTTTCAAATTGTATCCCTTGTGCACCGCAACTTTCTCTGTGCAAATAAGACACGTCGGGGTGCCCCTGTGCTCAACAAATATATATTGCATCTCCCACTTTTCCTGGAATTTTCTTTGCACATCACTAATCTTTCTCTTCACTGCAGACTTCGAAAAAGACATGTTTGGAGTTGTGGAATATATTTGTATTTTGCCAACGCACGGAGAATAATGTTACTTCCGCAATGTGTGTCGTTCAACTTTTCCTCCCTACCGCAACACGGCGGTCGGCGGATAAAAGCCGGGAAAGTACCGGGATAGCGAGTGCAAAAAAGTGACGGTGTCATATAGTTAATGATATTTATTAATGATATAGAAATATATGTAGTGTTCATCGTGTGAGGAAATGCAAATTAAACAATAAAAAAAAACAAATAACGGTTTGAATTGGTCCAGGTTATCGGGGACTGTTATTACTGACGGGCAGGTGTTGCGGTGTGACTGTATCCGGGCACGTAAGAAAACCCTCATTTCCACGGCAATGTCTCTTTCGCTTTCACTCACTTGCCGCTTTTCCACTAACGCAGGGGTAGGCAACCCAGAACGTTGAAAAAGACATTTTAGAGCCAAATAACACAACGCGCCATTCATATAAAACTTGCGGGCCGCCCTAACATAAACTTTCATATTAAGGTGGGGGCCACAAAATAACGTCTCGCGTGCCGCAATTGGCCCGCGGGCCGCGTGTCTGAGACCCCTGCTTTAAAACTTTGTTGTGAAAACCTCCTTCCGCATCTGTGGAAACGCTCCCCACCCACAGTGCTTGCTGCCTCGTCTGAGCTGCTGTCACTTACATTACCATAGTAACTAACTAGATGACCATAGTAACTAATTAGTAGCTACACCGATGCATTGGCGCATGCGTCAAGCTCATACAGCAAACCCTGTGTCGGTGCGCGTACCGCTTTTAGAAAGTCACGTGACCGATCATGAGCTGTTTCGCAAACTGTGTCGAACTGACGCCTGCGCGCCAAACTGTGTTTATAAGGAAGCGCATCTGTCAACGAGATGCTGCTGCCAACAGAATCGCCGCACTTCTGTCGTTGGTCATTTGTATGTAATCGTCGTCGGAGATAATGGAGCAGCCTCAGGCAAAAAGAAAGATTTCCGCCGTGAAATAATAACTAAGAAGAGAAATCGTCTAAAATTTAATACGTAGGCAGCTGCGACTTTCTTGGCTCCTCCGTGGCTCCCCTCAGAGACACTGGCGGTCACCACCCCCCTCCGACTTTCAGGTATGACTATGTAATCTCACTAAAACACTAGTAACACAATAAGCAGATAAGGCTTGGTACGGTGGCACATAATATATGTTTTCTATAGTTTTTGTTGCGTGATGAGATAATGACAGTTTAAACGACATACAATTGCATGCAATTTATTTAGTTTTTTTGTTCTAAACACACGAGTCAAATTGGCCACATTTGGCCCAACACATAATTTTATGTGGCCCCGTCACTAAAGTACTTTATTTTCTCTTATTAAATGTGTTAATTCTTCCCATTTTGTCAGAAAAAATGCATGTACTGCATGCAATCACATATCTTTCTTGGCTCCTCCGTGGCTCCCCTCAGAGACACTGGCGGTCACCACCCCCCTCCGACTTTCAGGTATGACTATGTAATCTCACTAAAACACTAGTAACACAATAAGCAGATAAGGGATTTTCCAGAATTATCCTAGTAAACGTGTCTAATAACATCTGAATCGCTCCCACTGCCCACGTCTTTTTTTTCTTCTTCTAGTCCTTCACTCTCACTAGCCTCATCCCCAAATCTTTCATCCTCGCTCAAATTAATGGGGAAATTGTCGCTTCCTCGGTCCGAATCGCTCTAGCTGCTGGTGGCCATGATTGTAAACAATGTGCGGATGTGAGGAGCTCCACAACCAGTGACGTCACGCGCACATCGTCTGCCAGGCAAGGCTTTTTTATTAGCGACCAAAAGTTGCAAACTTTATCGTCGATGTTCTCTACTAAATCCTTTCAGCAAAAATATAGCAATATCTAAAATGATCAAGTATGACACATAGAATGGACCTGCTATCCTCGTTTAAATAAGAAGATCTCATTTCAGTAGGCCTTTAATTTGCCCAGTTCTGCTCTAAATCGTCCGGGTAGAACATTGCATCGCAATAATTGGTTTGTAGGGTGTAACATATTGTAGTTATTGCATTTCATTGCATTGTTTGCTGTATTTCGCAGGGCATAGTTGTATTTGAACTTTACCCGGAGAGCTGCTGTATGATGGATGCTTGGGTTCGAAAAAGCCGCGTTTATTGTGAACCTCCCTCTTCCTGGTTCCAAAAAGATACCCTCCTAAGAACACGAAATGAGAGAAAATAAGGACGCCAAGTCACAAGAGCTGAGTGTGGAGTGGTTTATGATCTCGCTTACCTGTTTGCCGGCAACACGGCGGCCATAGCATCTGTTTTTTTTAAATCCCGAATTCGTAGTGAAGAGCTCTCCTGGGGTGGTCACGTGATTTTGGCAAGCCCACGTGACAAACAAGCCTTGATTGACAGCCACGATAGCCAATCAAATTGAACATTGTGTGACTTGATTTAATAAATGGCAAATATAGACATTTGTTTGTTAAATATGTTCTCTTCAATAACTATTGGTAATATTCTAGGCCTTTTTTGGTGTTCTTTTCTTTTTTGGTTTGATAAAGGGTACTCTTTGGCTGGTGACCTAGAGCAGCTTTGACAATTATAGATTAAACCAGTGGTTCTCAAATGGGGGTACGCGTACCCCTGGGGGTACTTGAAGGTATTCCAAGGGCTACGTGAGATTTTTTTGAAATATCCTAAAAATAGCAACAATTAAAAAATCCTTTATAAATATATTTATTGAACAATACTATGAAGTATTGTTCAATTGTTCAATATTGTTCATTGTTGTATTTCTTTTCACAGTTTTTTAACTGTGAAAAGAAATGCAACAATGCAACATTCAGTGTTGACAGCTAGATTTTTTGTGGACATGTTCCATAAATATTCATGTTAAAGATTTCTTTTTTTGTGAAGAAATGTTTAGAATTAAGTTCATGAATCCAGATGGATCTCTATTACGATCCCCTAAAAGGGCACTTTAAGTTGCTGATTACTTCTATGTGTAGAAATCTTTATTTATAATTGAATCACTTGTTTATTTTTCAACAAGTTTTTTAGTTATTTGTACATCTTTTTTCCAAATAGTTCAAGAAAAACATCTACAAATGAGCAATATTTTACACTGTTATACAATTTAATAAATCAGAAACTGATAACATAGTGCTGTACTTTACTTCTTGATCTCTTTTTTTCAACCAAAAATGCTTTGTTCTGATTAGGGGGTACTTGAATTAAAAAAATGTTCACAGGGGGAACATCACTGAAAAAAGTTTGAGAACCACTGGATTACACAATTAAAATCAGCTGAGACAGGTAGTTATATTGATTGATTGTTTGATTGATTTATATAAACTTGTATTAGTAGATTGCAAAGGAAGAGAATACATTATATGAAACAGTACAGTTTACACAGTACAGTACATATTCCGTACAATTGACAAACGGTAATACCCGAATAAGTTTTTCATCTGTTTAAGTCGTGGTCCACGTTAATCAATTCATGGTAACTATATAACTATATACCAGGTAAACAGCCTGTTTCTATGCTCTGCATAATAAATGTATGTTCCGGGTTCTGGAGAGCGCACAGTTTCAGAAAAAAACATTAATAATATAGAAAAGGTATAGGATTAGTTTAAGCATTATGTAATAGATTTTGCATGCAGTTGCAATTCCGACTAATAGTGGTGTGATATCGTAGCCAGGAAGTAGTCTTTGCCATCAAATGGGAACTGCACTTTTTGGGGGTAATTTTATCATGATCCGCTGCTCGGATCATATTTAGATTTAGATTTTTGAGTCTTTTTGTGTTTTCTGTTAGTCTTGGACTCCTTCGGCTCTTGTTTGTGCACCTCTCAGTTTGGTTTCCATGGTTACTCATTATTTTCACCTGCCGCCTGTTACGAACGTGCACCTGTCTTGTGATTGCTGTCTTTATTTAAGCCTGCCTTCTCCGTTCATTCGACCTTGCTTCCTACTGTAACGAGTTGCTCGCATGTTGATGCAGGTTGCGTTCTCCCAGGGATACAGACGGGCTTCGGACATAGCGTGCAGGTAGGAAAAATTATTTATTTAAAATATAAATCAGACTGAGACAAAACTAAAAGATCTAGCGTGGGAGCTAGAAAACAAAATAGCCTAGCGTGGAAGCTAGCGGGCAGTGAGCAGGAAACAAAATGTCGTTACTTGTTGTGCAAAGACAAATTAGGAAGCAAGACCTAATGAACGGAGAAGTCAGGCTTAAATAAAGACAGCAATCACAAGAGAGGTGCACGTTCAGAACAGGCGGCAGGTGAAAATAATGAGTAACCATGGAAACCAAACTGAGAGGTGCACAAACAAGAGTCGAAGGAGTCCAAGACTAACAGAAAACACAAAAAGACTCAAAAATCTAAATCCAAATATGATCCGGGGAGCGGATCATACAAATTTTGCCTATCTTGCACAATCCTTATACAGTATAAGACAAGAACACATATGTTTTCCTTTTTTCAATTCATTCTAAATAGTAAATAAATGCGACCAAGATACTCGCAATTGTTGGATATAAATTCAAACCATAACCAACCATGCATCACTATAGCTCGTCTCAAAGTAGGTGTACTGTCATGGCCTGTCACATCACGCCGTGACTTATTTTGAGTTTTGTGGTGTTTTCCTGTGTGTAGTGTTTTAGTTCTTGTCTTGTGCTCGTATTATGTTGTTGAGTGTCATGTCATGTACAGATGTACTTTGTGGACGCCGTCTGCTGCTCCACACGCTGTAAGTCTTTGCTGTTGTATGCTTCGTATTATAAATGTATGTTCCGGGTTCTGGAGAGCACACAGTTTTAGAAAAAAACTAACAATATAGTAAGGTATAGGATTAGTTTGAGCATTAAGTAGTATATTTTGCATGCAGTTGCAATTCCGACTGATAGCCAGGAAGTAGTCTTTGCCATCAAAGGGGAACTGCAATTTTTGGGGGGAATTTTAACAATTCACAATCCTTATATAGGACAAGAAACCATTTGTTTTCCTTTTTTAAATGCATTCTAAATAGTAAATACATGCGATCAAGAGTCCGCTTGAAATGGAGCCTTGGGGAGTCGTTCTATTCCACCTATAAAAGCTTGTTGGAATTTGTTGTTGTCCATCTATCCAGGGGAGAGGCATGATTTATGATCTACAATAATCTTCCACAAGCAAGGAAAGGAGGAAGCAGCTTACCACTCGATGTCAACATTGGCAAACAAGTTTGTGATCACGGCGCCGCTATGAATAGTTTGTCTGCGTTTGTGCTTAATAATAACAAAATCACTAATACTTGGTCAATATTCAGGTCACGAAATGTGAATGGAGGATTGTTGGCGGTTTTTGGATGGTTTTGTATATTGGGTTTTATGGGCGTAATAGAGGACCTCCCATTGGCACCGTTGTAAGCTGACTTTTGTTTACGTTTATTTACGAGTTAGAATGCATTAAGTAAATTCATATTGATTGTGAACGAAAGGCTAAATAAAAAAAAAAAGCATATTCGCTCTAAGTTGAATGTGTCAGTCTTTTCTTCTGTTGAGCCCTACAAAGTGATTTTACTGTAATAATTGTACCTATTTCACACCTGCTGTTTTATTGTAACGTGCATCCTAGTTGTTGTTTTACTTACAAAATTAGCAGGTGTCAAAATCGCCATGTAAAATTCCTTCCATCTTCTTCCGCTTATCCGAGGTCGGGTCACGGGGGCAGCAGCCTAAGCAGAAAAGCCCAAACTTCCTTTTCTCCAGCCACTTCGTCCACCTTTTGCCGGGGGATCCCGAGGCGTTCAAAGGCCAGCCGGGAGACATTGTCTTCCTAACGTGTCCTGGGTCTTCCCCGTGGCCTTCTACCTGTCGGACGTGCCCTAAAAACCTCCCGAGGGAGACATTCGAGTGGCACCCTCACCAGATGCCTGAACCACCTCATCTGGCTCCTCTCGATGCGGAGGAGCAGTGGCTTTACTTTGAGCTCCTCCCAGATGATGGAGCTTCTCACCCTGTCTCTACCCGGCAGAGGAAATTCATTTCGGCCGCTTGTACCCGTGATCTGGTCCTTTCGGTCATAACCCAACGCTCATGACCGTAGATGAGGATGGGAACGTAGATTCACTGGTAAATTGAGAGCTTTGCCTTCCGGCTCAGCTCCTTCTTCACCACAATGGATCGATACAGCGTCCGCATTACTAAAGACGCCGCACCGATCGATCTCACGATCCACTCTTCCCTCACTCGTGAACAAGACTCCGAGGTACTTGAACTCCTCCACATGGGGCAAGGTCTCCTACCCAACCCGGGGATGGCACTCCACCCTTTTCCGGGCGAGAACCATGGACTGGGGCTCACTGATTCTCATCACAGTCGCTTCACACTCAGCTGCGAACCGATCCAATGAGAGCTGAAGATCCTGGCCAGATGAAGCCATCAGGACCACATCATCTGCACAAAGCAGAGACCTAATCCGGCAGCCACCAAACCGGATCCCCTCAACGCCCTGACTGCGCCTAGAAATTCTGTCCATTAAAGTTATGAACAGAATCAGTGACAAAGGTCATGTAAAATTGTTAATGCTAATCAAAAACACGTCTATGTCAAATCTAATTAGCATTGATCTAGAATTTTTGGAGAAATTTGAGTGTTACCATATTTTTTAGCTTGGAAAATTGTTTTGTAGCCAAGTGCTTGAGTCGATGCCGACGTGACTTCTCGTCCAACAAAGGTACCAGTCAGGACTGTGAATCAGGTTTTGTGTTTGATCATGTTATGTTTTATTTTTTGGACTCTTGTTTCCCGTTTTGCACTTCCTGGTTTTATTTGTTTCCATAGTAACCCATTAGTTTCCACCTCGCCCCGGTCCTCAGCTCTCACACCTGTTTCCAATTACCACAGCTAGTATTTAAGCCATTTGTTTTCTGTTCCTCGGCCTGGGAACTTCACCTACCTACCGGACTTTGTATTGAACCCTCATGACCGCGCACCTACCTTTCCTTGCCGACCTTCATGCCTTGCCACGCTGTTTATTGTTTGACCACGCCACGTAAGACCTTTTCTATTAATGCCTCTGTGCAAGTTTTTGTTTCGCTTTGTGCCATAGATAGTATCTTTACTTTATTTGTATATAGCTATGCCATTGTGCTGTTTTTTTTGTTTTTGAGTATAGCCTCGTTTAATATCCGCCGTTGTGCGCGCCCTTTGTTTTCCTGTTTTTGTATTGTAGTGTTTAAATAAATGAATCATGTTCTTACACTCACGTCTCGCTCGTGCAAATCATCCTTTGCGTAGAAGAAGCAAAACAAATCCAAGTCACTGTCCTGACTATCAAAATATGGCACAAAATGCAGGTATATTATAATATATTGTATTGTTGCTGGGAGTATTTTCTTTTTCCCAGCATGCTTTGTCAATAAATGTTAAATGTTTTGGAGGAGCTGCATGTAAGTTATGCTGCAGATTTACTGGCAAAACAGCGCCCTCAAATGGCTGTAGGGAAGCAATGCACACATCAGCCTCAGAGCAGGATGCATGTATAAAAAAGTACCAATGATTGTCACACACACACTAGGTCTGGTGAGATTATCCTCTGCTCTGCATTTGACCCATCACCCTCACCCCCTGGGAGGTGAGGGGAGCAGTGAGCAGCAGTGGTGGCCCTGCCCGGGAATCATTTTTGGTGAATCAATCCCCAATTCCAACCCTTGATGCTGAGTGCCAAGCAGGGAGGCAATGGGTCCTATTTTTATAGTCTTTGGTATGACTCGACCAGGGTTTGAACTCACAACCTACCGACAAAGGGTTCAAATGATACATAACGAGATTTTGGGGAATATTGACCGTGCAAATAATTACCATACGTTCCTCATTTTGAAAGCCTTACTTTTTGCAGGCTGAAGCATTTTATACATTTGTTCGCCTTCAAAGTCATATGCAAATGTTTACGCAAAAATGCATCACATGTTTATGTATGTGGCTCCTGTATTTTGCAAAGTCATGGCACCTCGCAGAAAAAAACCATGCAACATTGACAGGACTTGGCAAAGACAAAACATCTGCGTAATGATTTTCGCCCGCATCCGCTTCAAGAGGACAAAAAGTCACCATAAGATAAACAAAACCGCTCCCTCTCTTTCTGAGAACAAACATATCTGCCACAATATCAACACATATATCCTTTTATTAGCATGATACATGGTCATAAACACAACAGTCTCATGTCAGATTCTGTGTTCCAAGCTGCCAAAATAATAAAATAAAAAAGAAGTTATGGGACATCGCTAGTCATATTCACAAAACATTGATTTATTTGAATATTCTATTTGTTACACACATTTTTTAATGAGGAAACGTTCACCTTATACTATAAAAAAGGCAAGTGAAACTGAGAAAAGAAGAGGGACTTAATGCTTGATCAATTCTTAAGTACTAGTGTTTATCGTTACATTTTTAGGTTGAATTTGCTGATTTTTTTTTTTTTTTTTGCAACATTCTTCCGTAAAAAAACATCTCACTTTATGTACAAACTGAAGATGGCTGTGGCACTGCACTCTTTGCTTGCTCCCTATTTAATCCAACATACACACACAGGACATTTTAAAGGCCTACTAAAATGCGATTTTCTTATTTAAACGGGGATAGCAGGTCCATTCTATGTGTCATACTTGATCATGTCGCGATATCGCCATATTTTTGCTGAAATGATTTAGTAGAGAACATCGAAGATAAAGTTCGCAACTTTTGGTCGCTAATAAAAAAGCCCTACCTTTACCGGAAGTCGCAGACGATGACGTCACAAGTGTGAGGGCTCCTCACATCCTCACATTGTTTATAATGGGAGCCTCCAGCAGCAAGAGCTATTCGGACCGAGAAAACGACAATTTCCCCATTAATTTGAGCGAGGATGAAAGATTTGTGGATGATGATGACAGATTCAGATGTTTTTAGACAGATTTACTAGGATAATTCTGGGAAATCCCTTATCTTTCTATTGTGTTGCTAGTGTTTTAGTGAGATCAAATAGTACCTGATTGTGGGGTGTGTCCACGGGTGTCTTGAGGCCAGTGTCTCAGAGAGGTCACGGCAGATACAAGGATGGCGCAAACTCCACAGATCTCCGGTAAGAGGCGACTTTTTAACACAATTTTCTCACCGAAACCTGCCGATTGACAAGTGGTCAGGAACCATGTTCGCTTGACCGCTCTGATCCATAGTAAAGCTTCACCTCCCGGAATTTTAAACAAGCAATCCCTGTGTGTTTGTCTGGCTAAAGGCTAAAGCTTCCCAACTCCATCTTTCTACTTTGACTTCTCCATTATTAATTGAATAAATTGCAAAAGATTCAGCAACACAAATGTCCAGAATACTGTTTAATAGCGCGATGTCAAGAGACGACTTTTAGCCGCAAATGGTGCTGCGCTAATATTTCCTGACAGTCCGTGACGTCACGCGCACGTGTCATCATTCCGCGATGTTTTCAACAAGAAATTCCACGGGAAATTTAAAATTGCAATTTAGTAAACTAAACCGGCCATATTGGCATGTGTTGCAATGTTAATATTTCATATTAGTTGATATATAAACTATCAGACTGCGTGGTGGGTAGTAGTTGGTTTCAGTAGGCCTTTAATCATTGTAAAAACCAGGACCTGTTCCCATGTGCATGTACTGAAATGGCCCCTCTAATGCTGACAACGTTGACTTTTATTTCACAGTTCTGGACCTAAAAATGACAAATATGCAATTCCTCTCAAGTTTCAGTTTCAGTTTGGTTTCCAACTACATACGGCATATTTATTTTGGAATGCCCACTTCTAGCTGCTGCTGATGTCACCTACAAAATAAACTGGGGGCAGTTTCATGTGTTTTAGCAGGATCTTCGCCCCGAATCCCGTCTGCCAGATGCCTTGTTGCAGGGTGCAGCAATACAACTAAAGGAGGGGTCAGCCTGCATACATTTCCAAATGATGGGAATTTGGGTCTATCAAGACAAATTGGACCGACCAAGTGAGAGGAGTGTAATTTTTTTAGCCATCATTTTACTGATTCCGTTTTGACAGTTTTGGTTAGAGTTTGGGATGGACAAAGTATACAAGCATTAGGCCAAATGCGATCCTGATAATCAGGAACATCCTTGAGGAAAGAAAGACTGCGGAAAAACAAAAAAGAACAGAACAAAAAAGAAGTTAAAGTATTTTACGTCCTCTTCTACTGATATTTTTCTCAAGCAGGCTGTAAGAGCACGAGGATATGACGTCTATGGAAGAGGAAGTAGCAATTATTTTATATTTGTTTTGTGCTCATATTGTTAACCGTACCACTGTTATCATAGTCCTCCAGGGCGAAAAACACGCGCAGTTAAGTGATCAGAATAATGATTTTACATGTCTTTATCCACACTCACTGCATTTCCATGCCTTAAATCAGGGGCGCTCACACTTTTTCTGCAGGTGAGCTACTTTTCAATTGACCAAGTCGAGGAGATCTACCTCATTCCTATTTATAATTTATATTTATTTATTTATGAAAGAGACATTTTTGTTAACAAGTTAATGGTGTTTAATGATAATACAAGCATGTTTAACACACATAGATTCCTTTCTTTCATGAAGACAAGAATATAAGTTGGTGTATTTGATTCTGATGACTTGCATTGATTGGAATTAGACAGTGGTGCTGATAACGTCCGCATTTTCAAACGGAGGAAAAAAAAAAATCCTCCTTTCTGTCCAATACGACATGAAAGTGGTTGGATTTGGCATCTCATTTGTCCAACTTGCATACTCGTTTTTAAACACTTTGTTATGAGAGTAGCATATGTGTGTGGCCCTTTAATGTCTGGCAGCAGGTGAGTGACGTCAGTGAGTGTGCGGGTGGGCAAGCAAGTGAGAAAGCGGTCGCTGAGGGCGGGGGAGAAATACATTGGCATCAAACTCCGTAGCTTGCTAGCTTGTGCACGCTAGCTTTCTGAGACTCTTATTTTGTTAGCACAGGCAGGATGAAACAGGTCTTTTATGGTGAAGACAGGAACTGTGCTGTCGGTCTTTAGAGTTTTGACAGTAGGTACGGAGTCTCTAGAAATAAAATGTGTTTCTCTGAGTCCGCCCTGTTAGTGATTTTTTTCTTAAATATGAGCTCGCAGCAGCCAGCGTCATCTCACAAGATCCTCGGGTGCCGAGAATGTCAAACAACTGACGAAAGTGAAGTCTTGGTATGATTGATGATTGCTCGGAAATTGAGAGCCCTCTCGACCAAAATCAGTATGTGACCTCATCGAAAATTCCTATAAACACACTCCGCAACCTTCCCAGAGTAGAAGAGTTGAAGCTGTAGTAGCTGCAAAAGGTGGACACCTATCATATTGAACCCTATGGGTTAGGAATGGGATGGCACTTCAAGTTCATAAGTGAGTCAAGGCAGGTGGCCAAATACTTTTGGCAATATAGTGTATCATGTTGTTGTTTCATAAGTCAGCCACCATCTACTGGATAAAAAAGCTATTACATTCGACCTGCAAAAAAACGAATAATTTACGAATATAATTGTGTTTTTTAAAAAGCGCTTCTTGATTAACAAAGTTTGGCGCTTCACAGTCAAACGACACAGCAACTGTACTTTTTTTTTGTCATAAAGTGACACACACATGGAGGTGTTGAGGGTAACAGCATCACTTTGTGTGTTTCATAAGGCATCGAGAATTTTAGTATTTTCTGACCATCACTACTGTTTACATTTTGTTGTGTTTGTGCATATTTGTGTTAGTCCTTATTCCAACTGTACTTTACTTTTTAAAAAAAGTTACAATTCATACTGAAGTGTGTGGGAAAAAATATCAATAGAGCAATATGATTTTTTAACATTATCATTTTTAATGCTTTAATATACTTTTTTTTTTAGTTTATTCATTACATTTTATTTATTATGCATTTTCCTAGTCATGTTTTGGGCTGATTGTAACTCAGACATTGATTTTTGACTCAGTTTGTCAAAGGAATTATTACCCTTACCTCACAAAACACTTGGCTCTCCAAGTACCACCATAATGACCTACATTAAAATATTGTAGCGTAGTAGGCCTAAACATGTATCAAAAACAAGGCAGAGGTTTATATATTTAATATTTTTGTAACATTACACACAGTTTGAACAGTAACACTGTGTTTGAATATTTAATTAAGTGATTCTTTGGCATGCCACCAGATCGAAACCACAGTTTAAGAATCACTGTTCCAGAGTACATACTGTATACACAACATGTATTTTAAGCTACATTATGATAACATTTCACAATATCACCAAACTGTATCGTATTGTGACTCAACATGTATCATATCGAGAACTCCTTGCCTATTCCCAGCCCTAATTAGTCCCTGGGTTTTTAACTCAGTACTGTTACTACCCCTTATTAAAAATTTGAAATATTCCACCAGTCACATGGTCCACAGGAAGTTGCATCATTTAGATCATATGAAGGTCTTTGCCTTGGAAAGACCGAAAGTAAATTTACTCAATTATTTTTCTGTATATTCAATATATAAACTATCACTACACTAGAGGACTTATAATTTCAGCACATTCCTTTCATCTAAATCAAGGGTGTCGAAACTTTTTCCACTGAGGGCCGCACACTGAAAAATCAAAGCAAGCGGGGGCCGTTTTCATAATTGTTATTTTAAAAACACAAAATATGCAATATTTTCACCCAATAAATTTTTTTTAGGTGGAATATTTGAGATTATATAATAATTGGAGCCTTAATTTTGGATTTTGATTCGTTATTATTTTTTGAGCAACGACACTTAAAAACAAATCATAGTAAAATAATTGGGGATCCAAAAGTGTCCTACTCATTAAAGTGTCCAAAAAAAAATTATATATATTTTTTACCGTTTACTTTTAGCACAATAATCTCGAGATCAACTTCAGATCCATCCGTCAATTAATAGTTTTATTGTTGTTCATGTTTTTTGTTTGTTTTAGGCCTTTCTTTAAAAAAAAAAAACACAAAATATGCAACATTTTCCCCCAAAAATATTTCAAAGCGGAATATTTAATGTGACGTAATTGGTCAATTACTCAAAAAGACATCGATTTTGATTTATTATTTTTTTTTAAAGAAAGAAACAGCCTGCATGGCAGCTTTGTGATATAAGAGTAAGCATTGCAACAATTTATTGTTACATTTCACCTATTTGCTCTTTTATACCACTTTTTATGTTTTACATTTTTTTCAATTGTATTCTTAAAATGTGTTGTGGGGCCGTTAAAAAACCCGTGGGCCGCACTTTGGACACCCCTGGTCTAAATAATTTTTCCCCCTAAGTATTATTTTTTGTTGATATACAGTATTAGTATCAACACCTGCATGTATTTGCTAACTCTACGCACGAATCTCACTCCTTTTAATTTCAGTCTTGTTTCTCAAATAGGTCGTCTTCCACTTAGGAACCTTGTACAAAAATAAAATACACTTAGATAAGCCAATAAACATTTTAAGTGGCATTATTATATTTGACACATTTTTTTTTCTTCTAAATGACAGCGATTTGGTGGAACGGCCCATTTATCACATTATCTTGGACCAATTTTAAAGTTGCAGAAAAAATTATAGCTTTTTGATGAATATTTATTAGTTTCTGTTTCACAAAAAGATAAGAGCTTATCTGCTCAGAATAACAATGGGCACAAAATGAAAGCATTCAACATATCATTAACATTGTCAACACTTCATTTTTGTGAACTGCAGTACACAACAAAGAAAAAAAAATATTGGAAATCTTTTAGTATGGCAGGGCTAAAAAGGTAGAGTGGCCTTTGAGCACCTTTTGAGTGCTGGTTCGACTCCCGTGAGACTTGTGAAAGGCTCCTTAAAGACGTTATACCCAATTGTTTCTGATGTTCTGCTCTGTAACTGAGAATACTAATTACATTTTGAATTCTTTGGTAGTCTGTTGGGGTCTCATGCGGATGCACCTGTAAAACACGAGAAAGTACCGCATTTTCCGGACTATAAACTGCTACTTTTTCCTGCACTTTACACCCTGCGGCTTATAAAACGGCTCGGCCATAATGTTTTGTTTTCAACAAAACGTTTTCATAAAACACAGACATAGGTGTTGAAAAGGTGTTATTGCTTGTGCTATGGCGCCATCTTTTGGACGAGTTTGTTCATTGTAGGTACTGCGGGTTGAACGTAGATAGTATTTCCTTCTGTTTAGTGCCTAAAACCGTTCCGTCTACAAATCGGCCATAGCGTTCCTACTTATATGGTTTCTTCATTCAAGCAACGTTTGTAAGTTTTACGATATAACTAAAATAATTCATACTTACTAAACCGTCACGTTTGATAGTAGTGTTTTCATACATATTTGTATGTGCTATTGAAATGTAATCAAGATAGTGTTGTTAGCATTAGCTAATATGCTTGAACTTTTATGAGTGTCTGTGTTAGTTAGCATTATCTGATTACAGTGGGATTATTTTTGTATTGTTTCAATTTCGTAAATTCACCAAAACACCACCGCAGAGTTAATGAGTCTGTTTGGCTGATTGGAGAGTTAGCTTCCGCAGCTAGTGGGTTCCATGACCATGACTTCTGTTGTGTTTGATCAGCCGTTTTACTGCCGCGTTACAGGCACCATTTGGAAACAACAAAGGTATGTAAATAAGCATTTACACATTTTTTTCTCTGTAAATAATTTGTTTCGCAACCTATATATATTGTCAGGCTTGTCCCTGACAGTTCGAATATGTTTTAGTTTTTTCCTCTGCATTTGTCTTTGTTTCCTCTGTGTGTGTAGTGTTTCCTGTCAGCGCTCTTATTTTGTCTGTTTCCTGTTTTTTGACTCTGAGCGCTGTTTCCCCTCAGCTGCGGCTGATTGGCACCTGGCCACACCTGGTGTCAATCAGTCGAGTGCTGGATTATTGTCATGTATTGTCGCTTCTGTATTGTCGCTCCTGTCGTGTCGTGTCAATATCAGTTCTACTTGTCGTTCCTACTGGGCTTATCATTGCAGGGTAGCGGTAAGCTATATTTGTTAGATGTTTGTAGCTTACTGTTTTTTGTTCCCTCCTTCCAGTTTGTTTTCATATTACAAGTACGACTTCTGTTTCCTGCTCGATACCGACTAGCTTCCACGCTAGGCTCGTTATCTTCTAGCGCCCATGCTAGCTCTTTTAGTTTGTTATCCGCCTCTTGCGCGTCCTTTGTTAGTACCTTTTTGTTTGTTCTTATTCTATTTTAATTAAATCATGTTTTCTCACTCCATACCTGCCTCCTTCTCTGCATCTTGGGGTTCGTCACAAACTAACTTTGACAGAATAATCCAGCACTCGACTGGAGGACAAAACAGGTTGAAATAGGAGCGGGCTGATTGACACCAGGTGTGACCAGGTGCCGATCAGCCGTAGCTGAGGGGAAACAGCGCTCAGGGAAAAAAACAGGAAACAGACAAAATAATAGCGCTGACAGGAAACACTACACACACAGAGGAAACAAAGATAAATGCAGAGGAAAAAACTAAAACATAGTCAAACTGTCAGGGACAAGCCAGACATATATGGTGCTTATAGTCTGGTGCGGCTAATATACGGAAAAATATTTTATATTTTAAAATTTATGTGCGGCTTATAGTCCGGAAAATACGGTACATGATGCGAATATTGTAAAATAAGCGTATTTTACAGCTTGGTCAAAAATACATAAAGAAATTCACAAACACATTGAAAACAACTCTTATTTTTGGAGATGTGTTATGCAGACGTATAAATGCTCATATGAATTGAAAACTGGATCAGACAGCTTTACCAACTCTCCAATATCACACAGTCATAGGGAAAGATATTTTCAATAGTACTACTACTACTGTACACAAGTGTTTTACAGTACTGTAATCCCCCCAAGCAATGCAAATAATACCAGCAAGCAATGGACCTGAGCTGAACACTTGGTTCTGTGGAAGAAATGCAATGTCAGCTGTTTGTTTACAGATCCTGTCAAATTTCCCGAATAATAATAATAATAATAATAATAAAAAAAAAATCAATACTCAGCTTTTGTGTTGCAGGGTGTATCATAACAGTAAAACACATTCATTTTCGCAGGTCTCATTTTGAATTTCTCAAACTGTGGATTGACATTCCATTTTTCTCAAAGGCAGGTAAAACAACACCCACACAATACTTGATCTTGCAATTGGGGGGGGGGTGGGGGGGGATGATTTATCTGGATCACAGGTGTAGGGAATCTACAAGAGTGAGAAACAGGACACGTGAAATGATCTTATATAAGGACATTGGATTCAAGTATGTATAATTGAAATCAATGAGGTGTGGAAAACAGACACATACCTCATTATCACTAATATAGTATCATAATATAGTATCATACATGTTCGGTATAATTGCTTTAGAAAACACACAGTTCTTTGAAAGTTAGAAGTCATTCATTGGTGTCTTACATGTTCATCCAAACTGCAACATTGGAGGAAGTTATGAGCACGAAGCAGGTTGAGTGTACTTCGGTGTACTGTACTGTACTGTAGTGTACTGTACTGGAGTACTGCATGGAGTGTGCAAGCTGCCTGGAAGTGGAGGCCAACAAGGTTGTTGATGCACTGCAACAAGTTACCGATGGGGTTCTCTAACGGTGCAATACCAAATGTCATTATGTATGTACATTAACTTATATCATGACATTCTTAGTTTGTACTATCATAATAATTTTGTCGGATTCTACGGATTGGTAGAAAGTATACATTTGGAAGGGTACAATCATGCTTCGAAGATTGCGGCTTTGTACATTTTTTTTTAAGCATTATCTATGTATTTTTGGCCTAAATTCAATATTTAAAAATGGCTAAATTAATTACAAATATTGTACAGTAGACGAGCTCAAACAAATCGGGGCATGCTCTTCAGTATTGGCTCCGCCTAAAGCGGCATTACTATGATAGATTAAACATATCTAGAGGGTTGTCATAATATTAAAAAGGTCATAAACATTTTTTTTAATTCTGTAGATATCAAAATATTTGATTTATTAATGAAAAATCTATACTTTACCACGGTCAGGCCAGGAAAAAAAATTACAGCAACAAATGAGTGTTTACTGTAATTCTTTTTATCTATGTAAAACTTTAGTTATTCTTTATCAAAATGGGTTTTTTGTCAATACTTCTGGGTGCCTGGAACAGATGACTGTAAATTACTACTTATGCGGATTTTTTATTTTAAATTTTTTGTCTACTGTAAAACAAATCATATATAGCAGGGGTCACCAACGCGGTGCCCGCGAGCACCTGGTAGCTCATAAGGACCAGATAGGTAGCCTGTTCTAAAAATAGC
Organism: Nerophis ophidion; assembly: GCF_033978795.1. Taxonomy (NCBI): domain Eukaryota; kingdom Metazoa; phylum Chordata; class Actinopteri; order Syngnathiformes; family Syngnathidae; genus Nerophis; species Nerophis ophidion. The sequence continues at coordinate 41,659,985 of NC_084623.1, forward strand.
TCAAAAAGCAGCACTTACCAGTGAGCTGCTTCTATTTTTTACATTTTATTTATTTACTAGCAAGCTGGTCTCGCTTTGCTAGACATTTTTAATTCTAAAAGAACAGAACTCAAATAGAATTTGAAAATCCAAGAAAATATTTTAAAGACTTGGTCTTCACTTGTTTAAATAAATACTTTTTTTTTTTTTTACTTTGCTTCCTATAAAATTCAGAAAGACAATTTTAGAGAAAAAATACAACCATAAAAATGATTTTTGGATTTTTAAACACATATACCTTTTTACCTTTTAAATTCCTTCCTCTTCTTTCCTGACAATTTAAATCAGTGTTCAAGTTTTTTTTTTATTGGAAAGAATAATAAATACATTTTAATTTTATTCTTAATTTTAGCTTCTTTTTTTTCGACAAAGAATATTTGTGAAATATTTTTTAAAATTTATCATGATTAAAATTCCCCAAAAATATTCTGGCAAATCTAGAAAATCTGTAGAATCAAATTTTTTTTCAAAGTCTTTTGAATTTCTTTTAAAATGTTTGTTCTGGAAAATCTAGAACAAATAATGATTTGTCTTTGTTAGAAATATAGCTTGGTCCAATTTGTTCTATATTATAACAAAGTTCAGATTGGATTTTAACCTATTTAAAACATGTCATCAAAATTATAAAATTAATCTTAATCAGGAAAAATTACAAATGATGTTCCATAAATTATTTTTTCAAAAAGATTCGAATTTGTTAGTTTTTTTTAATTTTTTTTTTTCGGTTGAATTTTGAAAATTAAAGAGTCGAAATTGAAGATAAACTATGTTTCAAAATTAAATTTTAATTTTTTTTCCTGTTTTCTACTTTTTTAAACCTTTCAATTAAGTGTTTTTTCATCATTAATTCTCTACAAAAAACCTTCCTGAAAAGGGAAAAAAATGTAAGACGGAATGACACAGAAATACCCTTTTATATATATATATATATATATATATATATATATATATATATATATATATATATATATATATATATTTATTTATTTATTAAAGGTAAATCTAGCAAATTGGCTATTTCTGGCAAATTATTTAAGTGTGTATCAAACTGGTAGCCCTTTGCATTAATCAGTACCCAAGAAGTAGCTCTTGGTTTCAAAAAGGTTGGTGACCCCTGATATATAGGTTGTACAGTAAAAAAAACAAAAAAACTGTGTTTTATTTACCAAATTACTGTGAATTGAAAAACGGTACCACTGTTATTTTGTACAGTAAAATTCTGGCGACTGAGTTTCTGTTTTTTCCCCCTGCAAGATCTACTGTGCATTACTGTAAATGAAAAAAAAAAAAAAAATAGTACCACTGTTATTTTTGGGCAAAAATTCTGGCGACTGAGCTGCCTTTTTTTTTTAGCGTGAAAATCTATGGCCGTTTTAACAGTGCATTATTGTAAATGGAAAAACTGTTATATTTACGGTAAAATTCTGGCAACTGAGCTATTAGTTGTTTTTATTGTGATAGGAACTTTAACTTTTTTTTTTTACAGTGTATGATTCAGTTTTCGCCAGAACTTTTAGAACGGATCACTAACGAAAAACCGAGGTACCACCATCGTTCAAAGAAAAAATATTGCGTATGGTAAGTGTCTGCATGTCTGCATTTGGAGCTGAAATGTGTAAACAAACAACATATTTTTTTCTGAAAAAGTTTCACAAACATCCCCACACATACAGACTTGGCAAAAGATGCACATTATTATGCATGCCAGGCCACTAGAGGGCAATGTGTCCTTAAGCGTATAAAAGAATATGTACAAATATTGACACACCCGCGAACCAAAAGCACATTGAATGAATACGACATAACAGTTCATATTTTCTGTAGGTTTACTGTAACTAAGAGGGACAGAACATCAACAAAATAATCCTGGAAATACTTTTTTTTTTGTATTTTAGTGAGTGAAATTAGTATTTGATTCCATAACAACCAACAACAAAACCTATTGTCCCTTCAGCAAGAAATTTGTCAAAAAATGTGCCGCTTTTGGCACAATAATTGGAAAATAGAAGACATTTTACTAGATCTCAATCGCATGCGGAACTCCACGCAAGATCTCAATTGGTGAGTAAAAACGATTCTTAGAAAGGTGAAAAACTAGCCAAGAACCATTTGGGGGGAGTTACTGAATGATCTTATTAAAGTTACCGGGACAAACAGGGCCAAGAACCGTTGAACCTTGATAATTCATGTCAGCTTAAGGGTTAACTACGAAATGTAGTGATTGTTATCATTAAACGGAAAATAAGCTATAAAAAGTGAACTTCACATGGTTCAGAAGCCACTGTTGCGTTAGCTATGGTTGTCATGATGAGCGATTCTAAAATAACAAAAGTAAGCATGGCTAATGTAAATTCCAAAAGTAGTTTAATAATTCACGAAATGCGGTAAATTGCAGTGAAGAACGTTTGCTGCGAGTGTTATAGTGTAATAGCCCCAGCCGCGTTGGCTAGCATGTATGATTTTCAAATGCTAACATTTTTAAAATATTGCTAATTTAAATTCATTATTGTCTAATCATTGATGAAATGTATTAAAATGTAGCAAAGTTTGTTTGCTGCTAATATGATAAGCAATTTTTAATAAAAACTCTACATTTTAAACATGGCTATTGTAAATTCTAATATGAAATGTAATACATTGTAAAAACTCTATTTGCTACCAGCCGCGTTCGCTAGATTGTATGACTATCAATTTTAAATTAAAATACAAAATTACAATGTAAATCTTCATAGTAGATTAGCTTTCTAATCATTACTGAAATTGTGTGAATTGTAGTGAAGTTTGATGCTAGTCTGTCATTGTAGTTTACTAGCTCCAGTCAGGTCAGCTAATTGTATGTAGGGTTGTACGGTATACCGGTATCGGTATAGTACCACGATACTAATGAATCATATACGGTACTACACCGCCTCTAAAAAGTACCGTTCTTGAATGTAAACAAATGCCATGGGTGGATCTACACCTAACATCCACTGTAATTATACCAAGTACAGGAGAGTACGACTATGATTACATTGATATTTTTTAGCATCGCAAAAATGGATGGATTATGTTTATAAACTCAGGAACTATGTACCAGGACACATGAGAACTTTGAATATGACCAATGTATGATCCTGTAACTACTTGGTATCGAATTGATGCACACATTTGTGGTATCATCCAAAAATAATGTAAAGTATCAAACAACAGAAGAATAAGTGATTATTACATTTTAATAGAAGTGTAGATAGAACATTTTAAAAGAGAAGGTAAGCAGATGTTAACAGTAAATGAACAAGTAGATTAATAATTCATTTTCTACCACTTGTCCTTAATAATTTTGACAATATAATAGAATGGAAAACGACACAATATGTTACTGCATATGTCAGCAGACTAAATTAGGAGCCTTTGTTTGCATGCTTACTCATAAAAGACATGTTTTCGTGTGTTTAGTATTTTATTTAAAGATAAACTTGGAATAAGAAACATATGTTTAATGTACCGTAAGATGTTTTGGTAAAATAAAGCCAATAATGAAATTTTTTGTGGTCCCCTTTATTTAGAAAAGTACCAAAAAGTATCGAAATACATTGTGGTACCGGTACCAAAATATTGGTATGGGGACAACACGACTTGTATAACGAGCAATTTTAAAATAATGAAAAAAAGAAACATTTTTTTTAAGCTACAAAATATTTTAAAACAAAAAACAATATTTAAAAATAGCAATATTTACCTGGAACAGCAAAGGATTAAATATCTGATTAAACACAAGTGTTATAACAATAAAAATCAATACAGTATCGTTACTTCCATTTATGTGCTTTCTGTTCAGCTTTCTTCTCATAAGACTTGGTTGCAAATGTGGTAGAGAGCCAACTATGCACACTTAGTTCTTAACCTTAAAAAACTAATTACCCGACGTAAACGCGCAAAACAGAGGACAGAGGACTAAGACAAAACGTTAGGGGGAAATCAGCCTTAGTTCACTCAATCAAATACACGCTAATACTGCATATACATCTTTAGTTTCATATATTTAATTAATTTTTTTGATGATATTCTGTCTCTCTTTGTTAAAACATGCTGTTCATGTCTGGTCAGGGGGTAAACCAACGAAATTTACTTACGTGGGTTTATAATTTGACTTAGACTATGTCTACACTAAGCCGGATAACTCCTTAAAGGGGAACATTATCACCAGACCTATGTAAGCGTCAATATATACCTTGATGTTGCAGAAAAAAGACCATATATTTTTTTTTTACCGATTTCCAAACTCTAAATGGGCGAATTTTGGCGAATTAAACGCCTTTCTGTTTATGCCTCTCTGAGCGACGACGTCAGAACGTGACTTCACATCGGTACTCAACGCCATTTTCCCCTACACATCAGACGTATCGAGTCAAATCAGCTCTGTTATTTTCCGTTTTTTCGACTGTTTTCCCATACCTTGGTGACATCATGCCTCGTCGGTGTGTTGTCGGAGGGTGTAACAACACAATCAGGGACGTCAGTTGATTTATGTAGAATGTGCATCGATTAGCACGGCATGCTAATCGATGCTAACACGCTATTTAGGCTAGCTGTGTGTACATATTGCAGCATTATGCCTCATTTGTAGCTATATTTACGTCTAGCCTTTCCCTCCATCCACGTTTAATGCCAAACAAACACTTAGCAATCGACGGATTAAAATTGCTCCGGTGTCAAGAGATGCAAAAGTCCCCCATTTGGTTTTTATCGGCGATGCTACGACAGAGATGGCAAAAATGTCTGGGTATCCTGCGACACTCAAAGCAGATGCATTCCCAACGATAAAGTCAACGAAATCACAAAGGTGAGTGTTGTTGTTGTTGTTGACTTATGTGCTAATCAAACATATTTGGTCGCGGCATGACTGTCAGCTAATCGATGTTAACATGCTATTTAGGCTACCTGTATGTACATTTGAAACTATATTTACATCCAGCGTTTCCTTCCACCGACATTTAATGCGAAACACACACTTACCAATCTACGGATTTAAGTTGATCCCGTGTCAATGCGAAAGTCCTGATTGGTTGGTCTGCACATTTTACCGCCGATGCTAACGTAAAGATGGCCGAATAGCGTCAATAGCTATTCGCTCAATAGCTTCAGTTTCTTCTTCAATTTCGTTTTCGCTCACTGCCTCCATACTCCAACCATCTGTTTCAATACATGCGTAATCTGTTGAATCGCTTAAGCCGCTGAAATCCAAGTCTGAATCCGAGCTAATGTCGCTATATCTTGCTGTGCTATTTGCCATTGTTTGTATTGGAATCGCTATGTGACGTCACAGGGAAATGGACAGAGGCTTAAGCAAATAGCGAAAATCAAGCACTTTAAAGCTTTTTTTAGGGATATTCCGGGACAGGTAAAATTTTGAAAAGAATTTCCAAAAATAAAATAAGCCACTGGGAACTGATTTTTATTGGTTTTAACCCTTCTGAAATTGTGAGAATGTTCCCCTTTAAACAAGTAATTATTTAGCCTAAGCCCTGTTTCAGCACACTAAACCATCGTTGAAGGCCCCCCAACTTGGATAATTTTTTACACGGGTAAGTGCGCTGTGTATTTCTCGAATCTCCGGCTCTTAGCTTTGAATGGACTCATTGATCGTTTACAAACTGAGTTCGGGGAGGAAGTGACGTCAGAAAGAATGCGCCACAGCCAGCTTCATAACAACCCGAACTAACCACTGGAAAGATGGAGGCGAGTCATCCAGACATGCCCGTGTTTCGCATTCTTCTTGTGGAAATCACACATGGATACCTTAGGAGAAGAAAACGCAAGATTGCAGCTATTTTGGATACAACACATCTTAGATGGCAAGAGAACTTTCGAATGATTCTACTTACCGAAAAACTTTGTCCATTTGTCGGAGGAGAGACAACGAGAATGCGGGCTACCTTGGATGTGATTAAAAAAAGGTAGCGTGTGCCTTGTATTACCTGGCTGACGAGGGAAGACTACGGAAAACCTCGAATGCATTTGGACTGGCAAAGCAGACCGTATCAGTTATGTCGTGGACTCAATGCCTAGGTCCAGAGTATATAAAGTCACCAAAAAAACGACTGGACAATGAAGGTGAAGGCAAAAGAGTGAGGAGTTTCCTGACAAGATATCTATATCCCTAGATTGATTGAGTAAAATGTTCTTTATCACATTGTTTATTTTCACGTGTCTAATAAAGATTTGATTAATTTATAATGTCTCAGGTGTGATTCACTATAATAGGGCCCCTCAACACACTGGATTCCAGTGTGTTGTGGACGGAGGGGGGGAAGAGGGTCTCAAACGACCATTGTGTGTGTGTGTGTGGACAAGGATACGGTTAGGTGGGATTTACCCTGGATAACCATAGCCGGCTAAGTGTAGAAGAGGCCTTAGACCAGGGGTGTCAAACGTACGGCACGTGGTCCAGATTAGGCTCCCGAACAGGTTTTATCCGGCCCGCGGGATGAGTGTAAAAATGAGCCCACATTTTTCAATGAGAGAAACTGCTGTTTTAAATGTGTCCACTAGTGTAGATGATGCTTAATGTTAAAAAAGTAAATAAACCACATATTCGTACACCAGTTGAGAAAAATTAGAACACTACATAAATAACATCCTGTAATTTGATTTTGATATTATTTTTTTATCTTAATAGATTGAAAATTAACACTAATGAATTGACTGATGAACATTATCACCTAATTTATTCTGAAAGTATAAATAACGACAAATAAAGGTAGACTACTATTAACCGCAACATGTAAGTGCAAAAAACCCCTAAGGACATTATGATTTGTACATTTTCAGAATGTGCTTGTTTTATGTTCAAACAAACAAAACATTCTGAAGTTGTCTTTATTTCTAAGTCATCGTGCCGTGATTTTACGGCCCACTTGGGAGTAGATTTTTCTCCATGTGGCCCCCGATCTAAAATGAGTTTGACTAAAATCTAAAATGCCTTAGACTATGTAACTAAAGCATTGCCGATGGTGCAGGACAGAAACTTTGCCAGAGAAGTTCATTATCTTGATCAGCATCTTTGTTGTTTGAGTTGTAAAGGACCCTTAAAGGGGAACATTATCACAATTTCAAAAGGGCTAAAAACAATAAAAATCAGTTCCCAGGGGCTTGTTGTATTTTTAAAAGTTTTTTTCAAAATGTTACCGGGCCCGGAATATCCCTAAAAAAAGCTTTAAAGTGCCTTTTTTTCGCTCTCTGCCAAGACACTGTTCATTTTCCTGTGACGTCATACAGTGCTGCCAATACAAACAAACAATGGCAAATACCACAGCAAGATATAGCGACATTATCTTGGATTCGGACTCGGATTTCATCAGTTTACGTGATTCAACAGATTACGCATATATTGAAACAGATGGTTGGAGTATGAAAGTATTGAAGAAGAAACTGAAGCTATTGACGCTATTCACAGCCATAGCATGGCCGAATAGTTGCGTTAGCATCGCCGGTAAAATGTGCGGACCAAACGATCAGGACTTTCGCATCTTGTGACACTGGCAACTTAAATACCTCGATTGGTAAGTGTTTTTTTCGCATTAAATGTGGGTGGAAGGAAAAGTAATATAGTTGCAAATGCATCTGCAGGTTATCCATACATCTCTGTGTCATGTCTGCTTTAGCTCCGCCGGTAAATAGCATGTTAGCATCGATTAGCGTAGCATGTTAGCATCAATTAGCTGGCTGTCACGCCGCAACCAAATATGTCTGATTGGCACATAAGTCAACAACATCAACAAATCTCACCTTTGTGATTTCGTTTACTTTATCGTTGCAAATGCATCTGCAGGTTATCCATACATCTCTGTGCCATGTCTGTCATCGCCGGTAAAATGTGGCGACACTCCGGCACCTTCAATGGGGGTCTGGCGGCAGATTTCTTGCCACTTTCGCATCTTCGGGCCAGTGGTGCAACTAGAATCCCTCCCTGTTAGTGTTGTTACACCCTCCGACAACACACCGACGAGGCATGATGTCTCCAAGGCATGATGTCTCCAAGGTTCCAAAAAATAGTCGAAAAAACGGAAAATAACAGAGCTGAGACCCGGTGTTTGAAATGTGTTGAAAATGGCAGCTGTATTACCTCGGTGACGTCACGTTCTGACGTCTTCGCCATAGAGCGATAAACAGAAAGACGTTTAATTTGCCAAAATTCACCCATTAAGAGTTCGGAAATCGGTTAAAAAAATATATGGTCTTTTTTCTGCACCATCAAGGTATATATTGACACTTACATAGGTCTGGTGATAATGTTCCCCTTTAATCCACTTTAACACACATCCCCATTTTCAGCACTGACAAAAACGACAACATAGGCTTTTTCAAAAACGAATAGCCGAATAAAGTGGAAAGAAGACGATACAGTGGTACCTTGGGTTTTCGTATACCCTACTTTTCCTATAATTCGGTCTTGGATGAAAACACCGCACCTAAGAAGCCGTGTCTTTTCTGATCATATTTGTGGGTGTCTGGATGATTTCTTAGGGCAACAACTACTTCGGTTATTGTCTGACCTTTTGAAAGAGATTGCTAAATAAACAAAAACAAATGTAGTTCTTTTTGACCTAAAATGTGACCCATCTGTGCGACTCATGTTGCTTGGAAATAGACCCTAGTTTTTATTTGCCATGACAATAATGTGCACAATCGTTAAAGACCCGGTGCAGAAAAAAAAAATTGAATTATTTTGTTGTTGTCCGTATCTACTGGAGCTCCATGTGAAAAATTGAATGCTACATCCAGAAACAATTTGATCCTACTTTGACTTTCTCTTTGTGTTTTATTTGGCAGATTCATACACCTTAATAACGCACTGGATAGCGATAAAATATTATATTTCATTTCTAATAACGCAGCTCTGGGAGTATTCTAAAGACAAATGATTGTTGGCATCCTCCTAAGTGGGGCACCTTTGTGTTCAATTCCATAAGACATAGAAGTACAACAAACCCTAAACCTCACCCAGACCTCACAGACAAGATATATAGCAGAAACAAAGAAGTGCATACATATTAAAAAGAGCAACACATTTTTTTTTGAAAGAGCACTGTTTGCTTGTTCTGTCCTTCATATCTGTATTTTTTTTTTTCTTGCTTCTATAGCGTTTTACTCATGACCCGACACATAATATCTTTAAGCAGTGTTTGACAGCACATAAGGTTTTTTTTGTTATAATGCAAACAGTCTGGGGGCTGTAAGGTCGGTGATCAGGTAGCGATAAGGATGTCGGTGAGTAGGAGAGCACAAGGAAGGGAAGGTCGAAAGGCCGAGTGGAAGGAAAGAGGCGGAGGAGACAAGGAGAAGTATTAACACTTGAAGAGAAGGCAGGCAAAGCAGGCCAGGAACAGCCACAGTGATTGAGAGACGCAGGCAGAGCCGTTGATATCTCGGCCTGTTCCGGGTCCTGTACACAGAAAAAAGGAGAGAATCAGATGAGAGTCCCATATTTACCTTTATGGGTTGAATTGGATAAATGGCAGCTAGAAGCGCTCCTCTCATGCTGACAACATTAGCACTCATTTCATATTCCTGGACCTGAAAATGATGTCTACAGGTAAAATAGACACAGTAGTGATTTTAGACTTGTTTTCTAACGAGTTTTAGCACTTTTAGTAACAACATACAACAATTCTTCAAAAAAAAAAAAGAGGAGAAATATAATCTAGGAGAAAAATGTTATTTAAAACATTTGTACACTTAAGTGTTGTACGTGTTTATAGTCTTTATCGGAATACATATTTTTAATTATATTGATTTTACAGACAATGTGACATTGACAAAACCACTTAAAGGCCTACTGAAACCCACTACTACAGACCACGCAGTCTGATAGTTTATATATCAATGATGAAATCTTAACATTGCAACACATGCCAATACGGCCGGTTTAGTTTACTAAATTGCAATTTTAAATTTCCAGCGGAGTTTCATGTTGAAAACGTCGCAGAATGATGACGTGTATTTGTGACGTTATTGGTTGGAGGGGACGTATTAGCTCAGCACCACTTACGGCTAAAAGTCGTCTCTTTTCATCACATAACTACACAGTAATTTGGACATCTGTGTTGCTGAATCTTTTGCAATTTGTTCAATTAAAAATGGAGACTATAATGAACAATACTGTTAGTGGAAAGCGGTGTATTGCAGCTGTCTTTAGCACCGAGACACAGCCGGTGTTTCTTTGTTTGTTGTAAGGCTTTAACACAGAGCGGTCAACCGAACATGTTTCTCTACGTCAACCAGCATGTTTTTGGATGGGGAAATTGTGATATATATCTGACCGGAGACATTAGTGGATTATGCATCCTCCTGCAGTAGCTGTTAATAAGGCAGCTGTGAGCTTGGCTCCTCGGCTTTTCTCTGAGACACTGGCGTGCTCACCGCAGTCATCCGACTTTCAGGTATGTCTTTACAATCTCACTAAAACATTATTAAAACAATAAGCAGATAAGGGAGCTTCCAGAATTATCCTAGTAAATGTGTCTAATTACATCTGAAACGCTCACACTGCCAACCGCCCAGAGCCGTCGCTTTTTATTTTTATAATTTTTTTTATTTTCTAGTCCTTCACTATCAATATCCTCATCCACAAATCTGTCATCCTCGCTCAAATTAATGGGGAAATTGTTGCTTTCTCGGTCCGAATTGCTCTTACTGCTGGTGGCTCACATTATAAACAATGTGAGAATGTGAGGAGCCCTCACACCGGTGACGTCACGCGCACATACTTCCGGTAAAGGCAAGGCTTTTTTATTAGCTACCAAAAGTTGCAAACTTTATCGTCAATGTTCTCTACTAAATCCTTTCAGCAAAAATATGGCAATATCGCAAAATGATCAAGTATGACACATAGAATGGACCTGCTATCCCCATTTAAATAAGATAATCTCATTTCAGTAGGCCTTTAAGTGAAAAACCCTAGGTCTTGTCTTGGAGGTTGGGACTTCATCTATTCCCTCCAAAAACTAACATATCTGGAGCATATTTTTATCCAGAGTATTGTAGACTCCTGTTTGCACACTCACTGTAGGAGTTTAAAATTGCAACAATTCTTTCTTGTATGAGTTATTGTTTTTTTTTTTAATATAAAAGTATTTAAGTGATTGTAGCTTTTAATTTGCACCGTTTTGGTCACACAACACTGAATTTATATTTCTATGAAAAACAACACAATACTGTACTGTTTGTACCTGTTTATGTTATGACATCATAGACATCACTATTTTTGTACACTGTACCTAGAGACATCTTTTGGAAAACTACATTAAAGTAAATAGTTATGATTATTTTAAAATCCATAAAATACTAAATTATTTTCTTCACATTGTGC